>NW_024087098.1:0-1997 GCF_009730915.1 Dioscorea cayenensis subsp. rotundata | reverse complement strand
GAACAAAGTATTTTCACAGTAGCACCATGAATAGCGCATATGAAAGCAGCGCCTAGCCCTCCGGCAACTCCATCATATGAAGAATGGGTTCAACGTCCAGTGTAGCAGAGCTTGCCGGAAGAGGGGATGAATCAGAGAATATAGCTGCTACGCGAAACTGGGCACCAAAGAACCAACCAGACTGACCTAGTGGACAACCTTCAAATACAGTTGGCCCAATCCATGCAAGAGATTTAAAGTTGTACATAGAACCAACCTCCTAAAGGCGGTAATGACACTGGAAGGCAATATGAGCCGGACCAGCCCACACAAAAACCTGAGCAGTCTCTGCATGGCTTAATCGTCATAATATCAAATAAATCATTGTTTTCTTCTGATAGGTTGCAAAGGGTTAGAGTCATAGTGATCCTCTATTCAACTTCTGTAACCATTAGAACTCTCACCTTATCATTTTTGGGAGAAAGCTTTTCACGACTGGTTCTCGATTATCTATTGGGGCTGATTCCTCATTCAATGCCGCTTTCGTGAGTTCAAAGATACAAATTCTTTCTTTCTATTTTCTTTTCTATTGGATTCAGGCAACTAAATGAAATCCATCGGTTCGATTCAAATGATTAATACACTATTCCCATTCTTTTGTATACCATTTGAACCCTGAATTAATTGCTCTGCGCAGCTCATACCGCCGGTGGCCAGTAAAGAATCTCATTTCCCACTGACCCTAAATTAAATATTAAATACACCCAGGTTAAATGACCGCATATTATATTATATAGTAGATAGTAGACTGGAAATGAAAACCTCTCTTTCCTTCTCGTACATTTATTGTTCTCTATTGCATTGCATTATGACCTTTCGAGCAACAGCTATTTGGAATCAAATAAAATAATAAAAATGGTTTTGAAATATTTATTTGTAGTGGAAAGAATAATGATTTATTTCCTACTTGGAGCATCTGGTAATAAGAAGATGGCAGAATCAAATATTAACACCATTTTGCGTAGTTCAAGGAAATAAAAATCTAAACTTTTACAAAAAATGTTATATCTCAATTTGATATCGAATAGCTGATATAGTTTATTTGACAATGAATTCAGGTTCACTTACTTTTCTTGATTTTCCAATTTTATGGCGGGTTTGTTTGATAGAAAGAATTAGGAATAGTTGCTTTACAGTGATTAATAATCAGAGTTGGATATCTAGAATGTTTTTATGTCCGCCAGAATGAGAGACTCTTGCGCCCTACTACAAGATGAACTCAGTACAATTATTCGACTAAGGACTAGCTTGAGTTTAAGCCCTTTGTATCGGATTTGAACCATTGACTTACACACGCGCCTGCTTACAAAGCGTTACCACTGAGTTAAAGGGGCCCATTCTTTTTTTTAATTCATGGTGTATCTACCATTACGAGTTTACATACTTAACCATCCTATATACCATATATGTTAGTATATACTTTTATATGTATATATATACCTTATGCTCTAATTTCAAGGACAATAATTGGATTTGCCCTATGTAAATGCGTCAAATTATTCTTATTTTTTTTATGCAAAAAATGCAGTAGACTAGACCAATATCCATTTCTGATCAGTCAGAATAAGATAATATATGGCAATTGAGTGTACGATATTAATCCGACATCGACATAAGAAATTCAAGATATTTTTTTGGTGGAATCATGCTTGATAATGGAGTTCGATTTATACTGAACCGAATTCTCTGCTTAAAAAGCTTAATTTCTACCGTTTTTGACTTTTCTGGTTTGGAATAGCACTATCTCATCCCAGACGATGAACTTGAATCAATAAGTTCAAATTAGAAAGTTAAATTAAATGGTTTTATCCTTTTCTGGCGGATATTTCAGGCAGAGGAATCCTCTTTCGTTTATAGTTTATATATATATAAATTAGGTTCATTCTGGACTTCATCCAAATAAATAAAAATTCTATTCTATAGAATTCTCTATAAACATAGGAAGATTTCGGATCTAC
>NW_024087097.1:0-3812 GCF_009730915.1 Dioscorea cayenensis subsp. rotundata | reverse complement strand
GTCGTCCAAGGATTCCTTCGTCCGGTATAGGATACGCCTCGATCGAAGCTCCCCTACCAACCTTGTCCCTATTGGAATCACGATGTCAGAGCCGTAGAACCTCTCCAAAACCTTGGCCAATACCGCTCAAAACCCTAGCCGAAGCCCTCTCGCAAGTTGGGGAAAAGATGGAGAAAAGAATACCAAAATCGGTGCTGAACCGGCTTTAAATAGGGCTGGAATAGGGCAACTCCACGGGCGTGGATGGTACACGCGCCCGTGCGGAATTTCCACACAGGAGTGGATAATTTCCACACGCCCATGTGGATTCTCTGTTTCTATGATTTCCACACGCACATTATGAAACTCCCCCCCCACACTTAAGTTGTACATTGTCCTCAATGTACACATGCAAGCTCACTCAAAATATATCATTCAAAAATAGATGTGGGAGAAGCAATCAACACAATACTCCCCTGACTCCTAGTGTTGCATTTGATGAAGCTAAATCATCGGGAGTAGTGTTCCAACGGGTTGTCAAGCTCGCACGGCCAAGTGCCGAAGCACTTTGACCGTGCCCATGACTAAGTCTCAGTTTCCAAGAAGACAAGACCATCTGCACGCAACCATGAGGGGGTTCAGTGAAGCTCAAGAAAAAAAAAATAACTCGAGTGTATAAAAGATTAAGTAATGAATACAACTCGATAATGAAAAATAACATAAACTCAGAAGAAAAATCCTTTCTGAGTGAACAAGTCTAAAAACAAGAAAATAAGATAAAGTAAAATGCATGAAAGTAAAAGAAAGGTCAAGTGTCAGAGTCGCTCTCGGGCTCCGCTGCTGTTGCTGCTGAAGTGGAAGCATATAGTGGGTCCTCTGGTGCTGGGGTCGAGGATGGAGGTGCTGGAGGCACTAGCGGGGCCTGAAGAGTCCTCAGCTGTAGGACAAATGATGAGGCAATGTCTCGCGCTAAGATCTGCTGTAATATGTCGAAATGCACCATGAACTCTGTGTACTGAGTGGCCTGCATAGCCCTAATCTTGGCAACCTCAACTCGGACCACTCCTATAGCATTCTCGAGCCTCTCAAAGCGATCATTGGCTCGAGAAGGTGAAAACATACACACTGGGGGTGGTTCCTCGGCCGCTGGAGGTGCCTCGGTATCCATCGATGCGGGATGAGGCTCGGGGGTGGGCTGAGATGCTCCGGCATCATCACCCTCATCCTCAGCTATCTCTGGGGCTGGTAGGACTAACGCAAAAACCCCTGTACAAATCTAGCTGACCATGCCCATCAACCGCAATGTCTCTAGACCCAGGGGAGTGGGTACACTCATCTTCTCGGCCCCACGAATCTCGTAATGTAAGGGCCCGAGAAGATCGCTCCCAGTCTAGCGTACTGTCCCTGGTGTCTGATGTAATCAGCCAAGATGTGCCCTAAGTGGATCGGTACGCGCTCTACCATTGAGTACAAGTACAACAACTCCTGGCGGCTTAAGACACCAGTACTATCGCCACGGCCATTCACCGACCTACTCATGATGGCGTGCAAATATCTGTAGGCAGGTCGGGAAAGGCACGTGGCCTTAGAGACCCCCGGCTCATACTGACCTTGACCACATAGCACTCTGTAAGCTCTCTGTTGGGTCAAGGTTCCAGGATAATCGATGAGGGCAATCGTGCATACCCTCCGAATCTCTGAATGCCTCCTCGTATAAGCCAAGTAGTATGGAAAACTCGCAGTAATGCTCAAGCTATGGTGGCGTCCCAAACACTCTGAACCGAATGGTGCCCAAATCGTTGAAGCTCGTGACACGCTCTATCAAACTCAAACGAGGAGAGCACATCCAGTGCAAACTCTCTGATAGCTGGCTCTCTAATCGTCAACAACTGCCGCCAACCACCATCTGAAATAAGGTCCTCAACCTCATCAGCGAACTCATCTTCCTACTGAAGATCTCGTAGTATAGTCGTGTCCAGGAATCGAGTCTGTCCGAAGCGGAGTCTCGATAAGCCCTCATAACGGGTCTGATGTTCGGGAATCGCAAATCGCATGCCCTCGGGCTCAAAGGATGACTCACGTGGCCTCTTATCGACCTTGCTTCTTTGTCCTAGGTGCCATGATCTCGCCAAATTTAAACAAAAATTAGTCAAACAAGTTGATAAAACAATATCGCGAAATCCACACGGTCGTGTGGAATTTCTGCATGCCCATGTGGATTCACGGGGCGTGAGAACTGCACGCCGTGCATCAACAATCCAAAAAAATACAACTCAATAATATCTCTCGACTTCGTTCTAAACGTAAAATCATTGTTCCAATTGAAGAAACGAAGCATTATTAACCAGATTAATCAATAGAAATCATGAATTGATGAAGAAGATGAAGAAAATGAATTTACCGACGAGGAGAAGTGAGGAAATAAAGAGCCGGCCTAAAAACTTGTTAAAATCCCACCAAACTGGCGCAATGGACTCGGAGAATGTTGTGAGAGTGTTTTCAAGTGAAAAGGAGTCGTGAAGAAGGAGAGAAATTATCCCATTTTTAAACAGAACTCGCAATTTTTAACGTTCTGTGCCTCCACATGGGCGTGTGGAAATTCCCCACGCCCGTGTGCCTCACTTCAAAAGCTCCACAGGGGCGTATGCACGCATCTATGCCCTCTTGGGAAAAACTCTCACTGACTTAGAACGATCTCCCACAGGCGTGCAGAAATTATCCACGCCCGTGCACCAGACCCACGAGGGCGCACGACGCCTCGCGGGCTTCCTCGACATTCGAGAAAGATATCAAGTCTTCCACACGCCCGGGCGAAAATTCCCCCCAGGCGTGGACATTCTCAAGCCCAATTCACGAGGCGCCCTGCGCCCGCATGTTTTCTCGGGATGGAGGGAACAACCTGCAGAGTTTCGACGCGAGCGCGGAAATTACCCACGCCCGTGTGTGGTTAACAAGGTCACCTACAGGGTCGAGTCCACGCCCCTGTATGTTCTCGGGAGAATTTTCCCAACTCTGTAACAAGGCCAGTCGCATGGTCGTCCACAGGGGCAGCCACACGCCCCTGTGCCCTCTCTGGATGAGTTCACATTACACATCTACGGGCGTGTGGAATTTCTGCACGCCCGTGTGTTTTCTCTGGATGAATTAGAAAAACCTGCAGGCTCTGCAAAACTAGTCTGAACATGTCTACACACTCAGAGCCTGCCCTATTATGCAAAATTTGCCAGATAAAAACACAAAATAGAACTCAAACGACCAAACTTCGCCAATTCGCAACAAAAACACACAATGAATTCTTTTAAAAACCCACAATAAAATCGCAGCACAAATACTCAAAAATTTCAACACCAACACTTAACAATTTATTCATGCAAACAAACTAAACTAAAAGGTACAAAAATAGTAAACACTTGGATTGCCTCTCAAGAAGCACTTGTTTAACATCACTAAGCTTGACGTATCTTTCTTACCTCACGGGGGTTCATGAATGAAGGTTGCCCTCTTACCCATAACTTGAAAGCATGATGAGCAAAGTCTCTTGAGGGTAGAGGGTGTACTATCAGGCTTCGGACCACCTAGCAATCGTCATCCAACTTCCTTGGCTCATGTACGTCTCCAATAGTCTTGGGGGCGTTTTTCGGTGGCGTCTCCTAGCCCTCTTCATTTTTTGGAGCACATTCTTCAAGATCCCCGGGGTAGATGTTTCGTCTCCATTCGAACCAAGCATCATTACTTCTTCATTGCTCTCATCTTGGTCGAACAAACCTTCATACAGATCGGGGTTGAACATTTCATGTATATATTCATGAACAATCTCACAAGAGTGTCTAGAA
>NW_024087096.1:0-371 GCF_009730915.1 Dioscorea cayenensis subsp. rotundata | reverse complement strand
GAGCCAAAGGCCACTCTTATGACTCTACATTGGCTACAGATCATCAGGCAATCACGTGGGATTATCAAAGATGTGTTAGTTGAGTCGGACAGATGTTTATTTTTCGGTAGATTTTGTCATTTTGGATGTCGATGACAAGATGGAGGTGCTACTATAATTTACGGGCAAACCTTTCTTGGGCCGCGTCCAAGGCTATCATTGATGTCAAGGGACGACTCGAATGGCACTCTGAGTTGAAGATGAAAGTAATGTTGAAACTCCATGACTCTATGCTGACACATAATGGATATGATACTTGTTATTATGTGGATATGTTATTGATGACTTAGATTCGATTATGTTGCGGGATATGCATATGAAGGATGAGTTAT
>NW_024087095.1:0-20523 GCF_009730915.1 Dioscorea cayenensis subsp. rotundata | reverse complement strand
GAGGAGATTATACAATTAAACTATATCAGCACTCTCCCAATAAAAGGGACTACATTGGTCAAGTGTGATTGGTTTGATCTAACTCTAAATGTTGGGATGAAGATACATAAGGATTACAATCTTGTGGATATCAATCACAAAAGAAGGTTTACCAAGGATGAGCCCTTTATTTTATCTACACAAGAAAGCGCTGGTATATTATACATCTTACCCAGGCATGAAACGTGACAAGGATAATTGGTGGGCTGTATGCAAAATTAAGCCAAGACAAATTATTGATAGCCCACTAGCAAATTTGGCATTCCAAGAAGATGAAATCGAAGAGCACTCCATTGACAATATCGGTGATATATAGACAACTCTAAATGATTTAAATAGAGGTTCCATGGAGGTTGATAATAGCCATGATGATATACTGGAAAATGAAATTGAAACAGATTATGAAACCGAAGACAAATCAAAAAATGATGAAGATTAATACATTTCCGATGATAATGAGTTATAATCATTAGTTTTCTTGTTAGATTTGTGAACAAACTACAGTGGCATTTATATATTGTAAAGTAGTTGATTTTGGGTACTTTCAAGTTATAATTATTGGTGTACATTAGTTTTATTTTGCAGAGTTATATTTCCTTTTCAAAAGACATTGTTTTAGCACACCTTATATTTTCATGTATTATTTACATAAGTTGACTTGTCGTTATCAACTAATATATATATAATTTTATAGACAGCTGGGAGGCAGAGAAGGACTAGATTAATGAGTGAGAAGGAGTGGAGCTGCACTTCTCATGCACATTCAAAGCATTAAAGGATCTAAACTTAATGATGATAGTGCACCATTTTTCAAGCGCCATATTCCAAGTGTTGAGGAAAGCAGTGGAGATGGTCTTGGATCTCAACAACCCAATCAAAAGTGTTGTAGCTATTAGTACTGCAAAGCAGAGCTATGGTAGCACACAAGATGCTTTAACCATTGTTTGGAGGTTTGCTATCACGATTATGTGAGATGGATTGTAAGTATTCATAATTTTGACAGTCCTATAGTACTTGTTATGTGCACTATTTATATGCTTGTTTTTACTTAAACAATGACGAGGTTAGAAACCATCTAGCAAAGTGATGCGAGGATAATCACAAAAAGTTTTAAGGAAAGAAATTTGACTTTGAAGGATACACATGGAAGAACGAGTAGCGCATGACCTATAAGAGACTTTTATTTTGAAAAATTTCAGGTATTGGTCATTATCATTTCTAATTTATTTATTTGTTTGTTTTATTTTTACTTGTTTTGAACATTGAAATATATATCTTATGTAGAAAGCACTTTGTTGGGATTCCTCATTAAAGGCTACAAGTAAAAAGAAGCTTGGGTTTTCTTTTAAAGCCTCACTGACGATATAGTGATTTCTTGAGGGATATAAGGGATGCAACAACAAAGCTAGAGTGTATCTAGTGAGGAGGTACAAGCATTGGAAAGCTATCTGGGATAGACCTACATTTAAGAAGAAACAAGAGATAAATTCTAAAAATCGACTTAGCATTGCTGGGCCATCATGCCATACAGGAGGATCAATATCTAATGTTATGCATGGGAAGAAGCTTGTAAGTATAAATATAAGTTTTTAAATGTATTGAGATGTGTTTATTTTATTTTGATTTATTTTATTTTATTTTGCAAATTTATGTATTACATGTTGCTAAGAAATTTTAATATTTCTTATCGCTATAGGAATCTAAATTGGGTCGAAAAGCCACTCCACATGAGCTTTTTTTGCATACTCATACTAAAAAAACATGATGGAGAAACTTTTGTAGATCTCAAGTGAAAAACAATCAATGTAAGCATTTCTAAGAGACATGACATTTTAATACAAGTTGTTCATTTTTTTCTTCTAAATCTGTATTACTAACATTTGTTTTCATTGTAGGATAAGATGTTGACCTTAAAACAACATGCAATTTCTATAGAATGCGGATCAACAAACTCGGGGACCTACTCCGATAGTAGATGAATTGGCCCTTTATATTGAAAACATTGGTGGAGAGAAGAAAAGAAGAGTTTATGGTCTTAGTTCTCAAGCATCTTCCTATTATGGATGCTCTAATTCAAATGTCAATAACTTATCTATAACATCTACTATGCAAAATAATGAAGATTTACAAAATGAGTTAGCATCTGTTTGTAATCAACTATAAATCCAAGAAGAGTGGCATCAACAAGGCGTCAAGAAACTCAAAAAGAGCTTCAAGAAACTTCGACAAGAGGTGGGTCTGAAAATGAGGAGAATGCTACAATCACTTATATCTCAAAATCAAGCACCTTCTCAAATAAATCAATGTGGTCATGATGAAGATGTTGATCCTACTCCACCAACTTAGTAGTTAATGTTCTTATCTTGTGACATATTTCTCGTATTTGTTGCTTGCTTGTGATAGTGTTGATTTTTAGTACTTGCCACTTATATTAGCTATATGTGCTTGCATTTATTTCAAATATAAACAGTGTTGTTTTTTAATGTCTTTGACAATGTTTAATATAATTTTTCATAGTTGGTTATGTTAGATTGCAATTGTTATTTTTAGCACATTGTAGTAAAATTTACTAATTATTCTAAATGCATGATTTAATACAGGTTTTTGTATTATAATTTATAATATAATTTAAAATAAATAATTAAAACTTTGTTTTATATTAGCAAGGGATTACCATGGGAATAATCCTTTTTTTTCAAATTTTACTACGAACAGATTACCCGGCAAATAATCCCTAAGTATATTTAGCACGGGATTACCAAGGCTATGATTCATTACAGCTACATCCAAATATTAAAAAATTACCCAGGACATAATCCCTAGTATATATTACCCAGGAATTACCTAGGGACTAACATTTCAATTTTTTAAAAATTTAGCAATGGATTGCCTATGAAAAATCCCTTGCTAACATTACCTTGGGATTTTCCAGGAAACTTTTCCAAGCAAATTCCTTGTCTTTGATGAATCAATTAACTTAAATTACCCACAGATTTCCTAGAAAATATTTCGAAGCAAATTAATTATCTTTGATGAATTGATTAACATTAATTACTCAGGAAATTTATATTTATCCATGAAATAATTCGTTGCCATTTAGCAAGTGATTATAAAATCCATGGGTAAAGTATTACCCATGAGGCTATTACCCAGGGATGTTAATCCCTGGGAGATCCCTCGCTAATGAATATACCTAGGGATTTTACAATTTTAGGTAGGGTATTGTCCCAAGCTAATTGATGTTTTTCTTGTAGTGAGGAGACATTCTCAAAATAAAACATAGGATTATGGTTTTGATTAAAAAATAGCAGACATTCCAAGAAGAAAACATAGCATTAGAATTTTGATTGAAAAATAGGAGGCATTAATATTAGAAAACATAGGATTAGGGTTTTGACGAAAAATAATAGACATTAAGAAGAGAAAACAATGGATTCAGGTTTTGATTGAAAGATAAGAAACATTAAGAAAAGAAAATATATGATTAGGATTTTTATTCAAAAATAGGATGCGTTAAGAAAAGAAAACGTAACATTAGGGTTTTGATTAAATGTATGTTATATTCCAATCAAAAACCCTAATCTTATGTTTTCAATCAAAACATTATTATAAGAAAACATAGGATTAGGGTATTTATTAAAAACCAAAAAATATACTATAAGAAAATATAGAATTAGTGTTTTGATTGAAAAATAGAAGACATTCGCAAAATAAAAGATAGCATTAGGGTTTTGATTCAAAAATAGGAGATATTCCAAAAAGAAAACATAGGATCACGGTTTTGATTGAAAAAAATGAGACAATAAAAAATAAACTTAGGATTAGGGTTTTGATTAAAAAATATGAGCTTTTACGAAAAGAAAAACTTATGATTATTGTTTTGACTCAAAAATAGTAAACATTCTCAAAAGAAAAACATAAGATTAGAATTTTAAATCAAAACCCTAATCGTAAGTTTTCTTTCGGAAATGTCCCTTATTATTTGGTTTTTAATCAAAACCCATAATATTATGTTTTATTTTTAATCAAAAACCTAATCTTATGCTTTCTTTTAATAATGCCTCCTAATTTTGAATAAAAATCATAGTCCTACGTTTTCCTTTCAGAATGTATCTTTTCCTTCAATCAAAAACAGAATCTTATGTTTTTTTTTTGTTAATGTCTACTATTTTTAATCAAAACCCTAATCCAATATTTTTCTAATAGTAATGACTCCAATCTTTCAATCAAAACCCTAATTCTATTTTTCTTTTCAAAATGTATAGTATCTTTGAATGAAAAACACTAATCATGTGTTTTCTTATAGTAATGTCTCCTATTTTTTAATCAAACCCCTAATACTATGTTTTCTTTTGAGATTGTCTAATATTTTTGAATAAAAACACTAATCCTATGTTTTTATGGTAATGCCTCGTATTTTTGAATCAATACCCTAATCCTATGTTTTCTATTCGGAATGACTCCTATTTTTGAATCAAAACAAAAATAGTATGATTTCTTTTTGTAATGTCTAATATATTTGAATGAAAACCGCAATAATAAGTTTTTTGGAATGCCTCCTATTTTTTAATCAAGACCCTAATCTTAGGTTTTCTTTTTGGAATATTTGCTATTTTTTGAATCAAAACCCTAATTCTATGTTTTATTTTTAACATGTCCCCTATTTTTGGTTTTTAATCAATACCGTAATACTCTGTTTTCCTATGGAAATGTTTCCTATTTTTCAATCAAAATTCTTATCCTATGTTAGCGTTTTGAAATGACACATTTTTTTCAATCACAACCCTAATCCTTTGTTTCTTTTCACAATGCATGCAATATTTGTATCAAAAACCTAATCTTATGATTTTTTTTGAATGCCTCCTATCTTTCAATAAGCACAATAATCCTATGTTTTCTTTTTAGAATGTGTCAAAATTTTCAGTTTTGAATCAAAACCCTAATCCTTTGTTTTCTTTTTGGAATGTCTACTATTTTTTAATCAAAACTCTAATCTTATGTTTTATTTTCGGAATTTCTACTAATTTTCAATGAAAAAACTAATCCTTTCTTTTCTTTTCAAAATGTCTGCTATTTTTTAATCGAATATGATCTATGTTCCAATTTTGAATAAAAACTTAATCCTTTTTTTTTTTGGGGGATGCCTCAGTTTTTTAATCAAAACAATAATCCTACATTTTCTTTTGGAAATGTCAACTATTTTTTGGTTTATAATCGAAACCCTAATCCTGTGTTTTTCTTTTTTAAATGTCTTTTGTTTTTTTAAAAAAAGAGACATTTCCAAAACAAAACATTACTAGCTCTATCTTTCAATCAAAACACGAATCCTTTGTTTTCTTTTTTAAATGTCCACTATTTTTAAGTTTTTAATCAAAAACTCTAATCCTTTGTTTTCTTTTTATAGTGGCTCCTATTTTTTCAATCAAAACCCTAATCCTTTATTTTTTTTACGGAATATCTACGATTTTTAAATCAAGACCCTAATCCCGTGTTTTTTATAGTAATGTCACCTATTTTTGAATTAAAATTCAAATCCTATGTTTTCTTTTCAATATTTCTCATATTTTTCAATCAAAACCATAATCTTATATTTTGTTTTGTAATTTCTACTATTTTTCAATCAAAACACTAATCCTATGTTTTCTTTTTATAATTTCTACTATTTTTAAATCAGAAAGCTAATCCTATGTTTTCTTTTCATAATTTCAACTATTTTTAAATTAAAACCCTAATCCTATGTTTTCTTTTTGTAATGTTTCCCTTTATAATCAAAACACTAATCTTATGTTTACTTTTCGCAATGGGTACTATATTTGAATCAAAACCGTAATCCTATGTTTTCTTTTTGTAATTTGTCCTATTATGTGAAAAAGGCAGAATTATATGTTTTCCTTTCTAATGTCTCCTATTAATCAGTTTTCAAAAGAAAAAAAAGTTAGAGTTTTTTTTATTTAAAACTGATAATTGTATGTTTTACTTTAGTAATGTCTCATATGTTTTATTTTTGTAATGCATCCTATTTTTGATGAAAATTCTAATAATGTGTTTTCTTTTTCGGAATGCTTCCTATTTTTTAATCAAAACACTAATCTATTTTTCCCTTTTGAGAATGTCTGCTATTTTTAAATAAAAATAATAATCATATGTTTTCTTTTGCAAATGTCCCCTGTTTTTTGGTTTTAAATAAAAACGCTAATCCTATGCTTTCATAGAGTAATGCCTCCTATTTTCCAATCAAAACCATAATCCTATGTTTTTTTGGAATGTCTCATATTTTCCAATCAAAATCCTAATTCTATGTTTCCTTTGCTGAATGTCTTCTATTTTTGAACCAAAAACCTAATTTTATGTTTTGCTCTTGAGAATGTCTGCTATTTTTGAAACAAAACAATAATTGTATGTTTTCTTTCGTAAATGCCTCATATTTTTTAATCAAAACAATAATCCTAAGTTTTTTAAATGACTCCTATTTTGTAATCAAACCCTTAATCTTTATGTTTTCTTTTGGGAATGTCTTCTATTTTTAAACAAAATCAATAATCCTATGTTCTATTTTAATAACGTCTCATATTTTTTCAATAAAAACACTATCCTATGTTTTCTTCTTGGAATGTCTACTATTTTTTATTCCAAACTCTAATCCCATGATTTCTATTCAGAATGTCTCATAATTTTCATTCAAAACCCCAATCCTATGTTTTCTTTTCAGAATCACTACTATATTTCAATAAAAAAAACTAATCCTATGTTTTCTACTCGAAATATCTACTGTTTTTCAATTAAAACACTAATCCCAAGTTTTCTTATAGTAATGTCTCCTATTCTCAATGAAACCCTAATCCTATGTTTTCTTTTCAAAATGCCTACAATACTTCAATCAAAACCATAATCCTATGTTTTACTTTTAGAATGTCCCATATTTTTCAATCAAAACCCTAATCCTATGTCATCAATTTTTGAATCAAAACAATAATCCTATGTTTTATTTTCATAATTTCTAATACTTTTTAGTTTGAATGAAAATCCTAATCCTATGTATTCTTTTTTGAATGTCTCTAATTTTTTGATCAAAACCCAAATCCTAAAATTTCTTTGTTGAATGTTTACTATTTCTAAATCAAAGCCCTAATTCTATGTTTTCTTTTTGAAGTGTTCCCTACTTTTCACTTTTGAATCAAAACACTAATTCATTGTTTTCTAATATTAATGTCTCCTATTTTTTAATCAAAACCCTAATCCTATGTCTTCTTTTTGAAATATCTTATACTTTTCAATCAAAACCTTAATTCTATGTTTTCTTTTTCATAATGTCTTCTACTTTTAATATAATCTTTAATCCTATGATTCCTTATAGTAATGTCTATTATTTTTAATTCAAAACCCTAATCATATTTTTTCTTATAGTAATTTCTCCTATTATTCAAGTAAAACCCTAATCCTATTATTTTTTTCGTAATGCCTACTATAATTGAATCAAAATCGTAATCCAACATTTTCTATTTGGAATATCTCCCATCTTTCAAATCAAAACCCTAATCCTATGCATTCTTTTCTTAATATCTCCTATATATTTGTTTTGAATCAAAATCCTAACCTATGTTTTCCTTTCAGAATGCCTCATATATTTCAATAAAAAACCTAATTCTTTCTTTTCTTTTTAGAATATCTAATATTTTTTAATCAAAACTATAATCCTATGTTTTCCTATAATAATGTCTCCTATTTTCATTCAAAACCATAATCCTATGTTTTTTGTTATAGTAATGTCTACTATTTTTCAATCAAAACCTTAATATTTTGTTTTCTTTTCGAAATGCCTCATATTTTTTTAATCTAAACTAGAATCCTACTTTTTCTTTTCAGAATATCTTCTATCTTTCACTCAAAACCCTAATCCTATGTTTTGTTTTCAAAATGTCCTATTTTTTAGTTTTGAATCAAAACCTTAATCTTTTGTTTTTCATTTTAGAATGTCTCCTAATTTCGAATCAAAACCCTAATCCTTTCTTTTCTTTTTAGAATGCCTACTATTTTTTAATTAAAACCCTAATCCTAGTGATGAGTACATTTCATATCGTATTTATGTACCCTTAATTCATTCTTTTACTTGCCGTTTAGTATACTTTTGTGCATATTTGATGATATCCTGTGTATATTTGTTCTTTGTGCGGGACTTAAGGCCTCAAAGAAATTTGGAGTGAAATCGAGGATTAATCAAGCAAAGAATGAAGATTTTGCTTAGTGCTCTAGTTACACAGCGGAAGAGCACGGTCATGCTCTGTCCCCCTGATTGTCTCAGCCTAAAAATGACCTAGTGATAATTCAAGTAGGGGAGGTGCTTTCAGGCCAAGCACGGTCTCAAAATGACCGTGCTCCTTCCCTTGATTTTCTCAGTCTATAGACAATTTCTACCAATCAAGGGGAGCACACTCGGGATGCTCATGGCACGGTCGTGCATAGGCAAAGCACAAGTGGAGCACGATCGTGCTTCTCTCCCTGATTTTCCAGGTGAGCACTCAGCCAATTCATTCAGAAATCTCAACGAGAAACACAGTCCAAGCACAACCATTCTTAGACTGTGTCGAGCTTGAAATCAGCCTTTTAACTCCATATTTCTAAGGTTTCAGCCTAATCTTTGTTTGGGGATTTTCTTCCCCACCAAGAGAACTTGGATGAGGGCAATGCCCAAGTGTCAACACACCATCTAAGGGGATCAAAGACGAATAGAAGGCACAAGGGAAGTAGGGTTAGCATTAAGGAAGCTCAACTAGGAAGATTATCTTGAGAAAGAGGGAGTAATGTCTTCTTTCCTTAGCCCTTTATTTATTCCTTCCATGCTGTACCCATCCATGAGGGGTTAATCGTCCACGGTGCCCCGAGATGTGAACTATGATGCTCTATATAATTTGAATACTCGCTTTTAATTATATACGGAGTTCTACTAGTTTCTTGTGTTAATTCTTGTATTGCATAACTTGATGTGTTTGATTTGTACAGTTGCTTAAATAAAACATGATGTGTGAATTGTCATAGTTGTAGTTACCTTGTGTGATTGTAAAACTCGATGTGTATGAAACACTCAGCTATCTTAGCAAAACTTGGTGTATTTGAGAACCATAGACGTGACATTGCTTTTAAGGGCACACAAGAACTGTAGGATGTATCTGGTAGGCAATAGAAGCAAGTTAGCATACTACAACTCATAGGAATCATCCCGGGGCATTGCTCTGTTGTTGTTGAATTCTCGATCCTAGTCCGCTTGATAATTCCACCTATTCTTTAATTTAATTGTTTTATTTTACTCTGTTAAACCAACCCAATCTCTATCCAACTAGAGATTAGAAGAAGAATTAGTACTTTAAGTCCAGTCCCTATGGTTTGACAACCTTACCCTTCCCGGGGTACCACTGTATTATTTATGCATGACACACACACTTGCGAACAACGCATCATGTTTTTGGCGCTGTTGCCGGGGACTGGCAACTTTTAGGAGAGTTTGGATTCCGATGATCTAGTTTGTTAATTTTGTTCATACTTGTGAATATCTATTTTCCCCTTTCTTTTTAATCATTATTTTTAGTCTTATTTTTGTTTTGATTCTTTGAATTCTTAAACTTAAATTGATCTTTCTTAACACATGGAGGAACTATTGGCTACTTTGAGATGTCACCAATATGCACTCAATTACCACAATAGGGTCACTGGAAAAAGAAGCAGATGCCGAACACTACCAATCCTAATTGGGATCATGATCTTTATATAGTTGGCTGTGAGAACGTTGTACAATGGATGGTGATCCAAGAGAGAAGGATTAGTGGAGCTACAAGAGTATAACTTTATTACAGTCGTGGGTGCGGTCACCACGCCGTGAATAAGACTCGGCCACCGCAAGCGTAGGAATAGCTATACAAATTATGAATTAGAAATAATACTTCTAATATTCCCCCTCAATCACAGCATGGTCTTCAGGTTGAGACTGAGGTAAATTGCATCAAAGGAGGCTCCTGACAGTGACTTGATAAATTTTTCTGCAAACTGATCCTTTGAAGTGATGAATTGAACTTCCATTGCTTTCCGAGCCACTTGTTCATGAACCAAGTGGAAATCGACTTCGATGTGCTTCGTGCGAGTATGAAACATTGTGTTGGTATTGAGATAGGTTGCACTGAGGTTGTCACACCACAACAGTTGTGATCTATCTTGAAATACACTAAGCTCTTTTCAAAGAACGATCGTAACCATATCACTTCAGCTGTCACATTGGCTATGGCCTTGTATTTAGCTTCGTTGCTTGACCTCGGGACGGTGGGTTGTTTGCGTGAACTCCATGACACTAGATTCGCCCTAACAAACACTGTATACCCACTAGTCGACCAGTGGTCATCAGTGCACCCGGCCCAGTCTATGTCAAAGAACGCATTGATTATAGTTGTAGCTGATTTCTACAGTTTCAGTTCATGGCATAGAGTACCATTGATGAATCGAAGAATCCTTTAAAGTGTTGCCCAATGTGCATTTGTGGGAGACTGAATATATTGACACACTCGGTTGACTGCAAAAGACAAATCAGGCCAACCAATAGTTAAGTATTGTAGTCCTCCAACTATACTTTGATATTGAAACTGCTCTTTTTCTTTCAGTGCCTCCCCCTAATCTCTGGCTAATTTGTCACTTGATGATATTGGTGTGGTAATTGCATTGCACTCTCCATGTGTGCTCTCTTAAGTAAATGAAGAGCACACTATTTTTGGGACAGAAGAACCCCATCTTACTCTCATTTAATTTCAATGCCTAAGAAATAATCTAGTTAGCTAAGATCTTTAACTGCAAAATCATTCTTGAGCTACTGAAGGAGCTTCATTGTAGCAGTTGATGAGGAGCTAACTATCATTATGTCATCCACATAAATCAACATATAAACTGTAACCCTTCCCTGACTGAATATGAATAGAGAGACATCAACTTTGGATGGCCTGAACTAAATTCTTGCAACTTCTTGTCAACCGTGAGTGCTAGGCTCGAGGAGCTTGTCTGAGTCCATATAGTAACTTCATGAGATAACACACATGACCTGGTCGCCAATTAGGATCCTCATAGCCTGGTGATTGCTTCATGTAGACCTTTTCTTGAAGCACACAATGAAGGAAAGCATTTGGTATGTCAATTTGGTACATTTTCTACTCCTTGTTGACTGCTAGTGACAAGATCACCCTGGCTATTATTGGCTTGATGACAGGAGAATGTGTATCAAGGTAATCAACACAATACCATTGTTTGAACCCCCCTTAGCAACGAGTCGTGCTTTGAGTCTGTTAACTGAGCCATCAGAGTTCTTCTTCACTTTGAATACCCATCAGCTATCAATTAGATTCATACCCTTCCTTAATGGCACAAAATCGCCTGTGCCATTCTTGATCATTGCTGAATACTCATCATCCATGGTACTTTTCCATGCTAGACTGACCAATGCTTCTTGCAGCCTACTAGGTTCAGTCAGTTTAAAAATTACAGTGTTGGCAATTGTCGAACGAGCAACGGTAACTGAACTTGTGAAACTCCTCAGATTTTCAGGGTATCTTTTGGTTCCATTAGTGAACACCTTGGGTCGGACAATATTGTCACGAAGTCTTGTACGCATTGGATGTTTCCTAACAACCTCATCAGAATGATTCTCAACTGAGTTATTAATATACTCGCTTGATTTAGGTTGTCGAGTTTCAGAACATGACTCTGAGTTTTCTTAACTGTTGACTAGCAAACCTGACAAACCTACAGGGGACATGCTAGAACTAGGAGCATCAGTGTTAACAATTGGATCATATAAGTTATTGCTCATGTGAGAAACAATTAGAGCTTGATCAATCTATGAGTTTCTTGAATCAATAAGTTCATGCTCATAGTACAGCGTGTTCTTAACAAGAGTATACAAAACAGTGAAATGGTGTGATGTTTTTGGTTCAAGTGCTTCAGTGTTTGAGTGTTTGGCAAAAGGGAAGATTGTTTCATGATAAGTGTCTAAATGTAGGTGTTTTCATATATATATCGTATGCACTTTGCATGTATTTTGTGAGGTTTGATGCCCGTTTCGATCTTAATCGTCTATTATTTGCTTTGTAGGGCATATGGAAGCCATAGAGAACAAGAAGATATCATTTTGGCAAAAAGAGAAGAAAACAGGAATTTCATACTACCCCATACTACCAAGTATGGGGGCCGATGTATCAGTATGCAATGGATTGATTTGGTTTTTCTGTCCGATTTCCATACTACCCAAAGATACTGGGGCCGTATGGAGGCTGTATGCACCCCGTATGGAACGCGAATCTAGGGTTTATGTGTGCTATACGACCCCCATACGACCACTATACGGCTCGTATGCCTCGGGGGGTATATATACTCACTTTTAGGGCTGATTAAAGGACTTTTTGCTGGCCGACTTTTGGGGAGATCAAAAGGGGAGATCTTGGGCGGCTGATTAAAGGACTTTTGCTGGCCGACTTTGGGAGATCATTTTGGGAGATTTTGGGCGACCTTGGAGAAAGAAGGGCAAAGCTAGAGAATCATTCCAAGCCCAAGGTCCCAGGCTCTCCTGAGGCAAGAAACGACATCATTCCAAAGGGAGATCGATCCACGACTTGAAGAGGAAGGAGGAGCAGCGGCTAGAGGCGTCATTCGGCATTTTCCTTTGGAGGCATCATTTGGCATATTCTGCTTCTCATCTTCTGTTCATCAAAGGGAGTGTCCTTACATGTCTTTTGTTTCATGTTTTGCTTGATTTGTATGCTGTTATGAGATGATGACACTGACCCCCCAAAGACACGGGTGTTGAAGTGAACCTTGAGGGGTTTATCATATATTTCGAATTACTTGTTAATTCTATGCTTGATTTATGTTTGAGATTCTAATCCATTGTTTCATACTAAGTGTTGCACCAAGAAGGAGAATCATTGGCTCTTTTATAGACAGTACCGTAACCGGGTATGACTTGCTCGCATGTTAGGTCATGAATGGTTAAAGGATGCTGCTTATCATCACGCCAAGAAATTGGGTGTTTGCCTAGCCCTCCATGTAAGTTTAATCGAAGAAAATGAGTTTATTTACTATTGAGATTTTGTAGACAATACGTATGGGAATGTAAATTTGGAAGAAATTCCCTATCATATTCGTATGGGATTAGGGTTTCTAATCACATGAGGTGGGGTTGTTCTAATCTTGGAATCTCATGGTCCAATTTACCCTTGCATCTTTTAAATCATCATCCCGTATGTTGCATGATAACCTCTCGAGGATCCACATCCTATGAGACGCTGCACTTCATTGATTCTCTTGCTTGCTTATTGCTTATTCTCTCGATTTGCTACTCGAATCTTGTGTTTAGTTTTTGTTTGCTGTTGAGTAGAGTAAATCCATCTGGCAGATCTTAGGCTGAATGGCTAGCTCGAGGAGTAATAGGAGATCCTTAGCCCGTGGAATCCATGATCCTCGTGTCTTTGCACGAGAGGTGTTATAGCGATCCCGTACACTTGCGGGATCAAGTTTTTGGCACCGTTACTTTGAGGACCGTTAAAAGAGATTCTAGGAAACTTTAGATTATTACTCTAGCCATTCATTCTTTACTCATTTTGTTGTTTCCGCCGCTTGAGTCTTAACTCTCTATCATTTTCTTGGTTGTACATAGTCGCATCGTGACAGCACGGTCGAATCAAGTCACCTTTGGTTACGGATAGTGAGGTGGAGAACTTTGCGTGAGGGTTGAGAGAAATTGGTGAAAGGGTGAATTACCTAGAACATAATTGAGTTAGGTATCACAATCATGGCGAAGAATAGCGTACTATCCGAATATGAGAGACCCAATTCAGGGGTGATGACGATTATTCCGGCATCGGTGGCATCCAACAACTTTAAAATTAAAGCCAAGTACAATCGGGGTCAAAATTCAGTCCAATTCAATGGTCTTGCTGTGAGGATGTTGACCACCTTTCCATTCTCCGTTGCTCTACATTTCGAAGATCAATGGGGTGTCGACTGATGCTATCCGTTTGATTATTTCCATTCAGTTTGAGAGATGGGAGCTTATCGTTGGCTTACCTCATGGTGTCTCCAGGGATCTAAACCCAAAACATGGGAGGGACATAGTTTGGAAGTTCCTTGGAGGAATATTTTTGACAAGCGGGCCGAAGTTAGGCAAAATTTCATTGCTAAACAAGAAGTCCGAAACATTGTTTGAAGCTTGCAGTCAGGATCTCCTTAGAAGGTCCTTTACCTGTGGTTTTACCTTCAATGGATCGCGGTACAAATCATTTGTTGGGCTCAATTCTATGCTTCTCACTTCGCTCAGATAGAATACTTTTATTGAGGCGGTTCCCTTGTATAGAGTACTGATGAGAACAATTGCCAGTCAATGGCAAGCAATGAATCACATTGGCCTCAGGGGATCTTCAAAAAGTGACCCAGGGCTTTATGAAGTAGTAGTATTGACCGTACCTTGGCATAAGGTTGGCGATGGTAGGCTGAAAAGAGATTGATGTATATAAGGCGTTAGTTAGAGACAAATCGGTGCTAAGTTGTAGTACTTTAGCGGTGGTGGAACGCAGTTGAGCCAATGCTCCAGATTGCTAGCGCAAGTACTGTTGCATCGGTGAAATGTGGACTACATTGGGGCAAAAGCGCCAATCAAAGAACCCATATAGTTCAACTTACAATCCGGGTTGGAAGAACCACCCAAATTTTCATGGAACCAAGGCCAACAACAACAAGGGTGCACCACCTCAGGATCTCAATTTCAACAACACCGTTGAGGAGGAGTTTCCCTTTGAGAGAGATCCTTGCCAGAGTTCATCTTTCATTTTACCAGTAGCGGGTTCAATAATCTCCGCTTCTTAGCATGGATGCACAATTTGGCAGGTGAATGCTGGGCTCGCTCGGCGGCGGCGGTTGATGAAATAGGATCTGTTTTGAAACCTCAAACACGTGAAATCTCTTGAGCATGGTGGGGCTTCATGAAGGCATTACGAAGATGTCCTCTGGTTGTCTTCCAAGCAACCTGAAGGCAATCGAGAGCGCAAAGGTCATTGCTCTTAGGGCGGTAGGCGGTGGGAACAAGGGTGAGATTGACCCAAGTGTGTAGGAAACAAGCGGGTAGCCTCCGAGAAGACCCCAAGCTAGTTGAAGAAACGGTGAACAAAAATGCGGGCATAAACTGACAAGTTCCAACCACTTGGGGACCACAAAATCATCTAGTACAGAAGCGCCAGTCTCACATCCAACAAGATTGAAGCATGACGAGGAGGATGTTCCTTGAGAAATTCATCAGCATCTTTAGACAACTGTTTGAACATTCCGATAGTTGAGCGTTGACTCAAATCTTGAAATATGCCAGTTTCTAAAGGAGCTCCTCACAAATAAAGAAAGTTGGAAGAAGAGAGCCTGATTGGACTTATAGGGAATTGCTCGGCTATTCTAGAAAGCTCCCACAAAAGTTGGAAAGGATCGGGTAGTTTCATTATTCCATGCATGTGAAGGTGGAGTCAAGAGAATACTCTAACGGACTCGGGGAGCTGCTTATAAACGTCATACTTCACCATGTATTTGAAACTTGGCTTGGATGGTCAGGCCTGAGGATGACCTTAAAGAGTTGGCGGATCGTCCAGCAAAACCTCGTGGGGATTGTCGAAAAGATGTGATTATGTAGTGGATAAATTTGTTTTCCGGTGGACTTTGTCATCGGACATAGATGAAGATGTGGAGATACCACTAATTCTTGTGACCATTCCTCGGCCTCGGGTGCATATGGTAACGAAAGGAGGGAGATTAGCGTTAAGAGTGGGAGAAGAGGAAGTGGTGTACACTTTGCCGGTACCCATGAAACATTCACTTTAGATCATGATGACGGCACACACTTTATTTAGATTGATGGGCGGTAGGTTGATTCGATTGTGTCACAGTGCTCTCTTTAAATCTGAGATGTTTACTGGGGGAGTTGGAGGAACGAAAGAAGAAGAAGAAGAACCTCATCGTCATCACCTCTAATTTACAATTTGAAGCCACACCAAAGAGGGGGTATCACATTACTAATGCTAAAGAAAAAGAAAAAAGAATCATTATGAAGAAATGGCAAGGAGAGGGAGATCCATGGGAGAAAAAGGTAACAAGCTTTCATCTCCACCTAAGCTGGAGAAGGTAAATTTTCACCCTCTCCACTCCTTGAACAATTCGAGGTATTTTCAATGTTGTCATTCAATCTACGGGAAAACAACGCCACTACAAAGCAAGGGTGGCCTTCCAATTGTTTGAACCCCAGGTGAGAACAAAATCGTGGGGCTCAAGTGACGTTAAACAAAGCGCTTCTTAGGAAGCTGACCCAAACATTGAAGGAGCATTTGTTTGCATTTTTCCGTATTCTTAGTTCTTAGTTCATTTAATTTTTATATTTCTTAGACTTTGCTTGTGAATAAGTTCATACTCATGCCAGCACATTACTCTCTCATCATTTTATTGTGGTATATTTATTACAACTTCTTGAAAACACGTATGTAGGTGTTAATTGTATAACTAGATCGTCGTTTTATTCATTTAAGTCATTTTGGAAGTCGTCAAGCTTTTCTTTTTCATTTTACATCATTTGGGGCAATTTTTCATAAGACTGCAGTTAGCCTTTAAGTTTTACGGCCATCTTTGGGCAGTATGGGCCGTCTAAGGCCGACACGAGGCCCGTTCGAGATGGCTCGAGGCTCACTTGGGCAGTACACATCACAGCTTAAATGTAGGAGCAAATCAAGTCGGTACAGGTGTGTCTCGGCCTAGGAATTTACCCACTCATATGGCCCCATACAGGTCGTGCTGGGCCGTATGATCGCCGGGCTTCCCCCCTTTAGGACCTCTCAACCTCTGCTCTCTACTCTTCACCTCCTCATTTCTCTTCAACTCCACGAAATTTTTCTCTCTTTTCTCTCGATTCTTGGCCGAATATCTTCATTTTTCTTCAAAAACTTCTCCCCAATCCATTTGGAGACTTGATCTGATGATCTTACACAGTTGACTTGTTTCTCAAGGTTTTGAAGTCGGTATGTCTTTTTCAATGCCCTAGTTTTATTCTTTCCATTTTGGGCATTCTTGAGAGACTTTTTCATGGAATTTCTTTAACAATTTGCTTTTATTTGGATGATGTGAATGTTGTGAATGAATTTTCATTCAAATTTATGTACAAATTTTTCGATTCCATGGGTATAGAGACTCTTGCTTCGTGACGAATAGTGACCATGCGGCATGCGGTGGTGTGGTCCCAAAACAAACTTTTTCAATTTTGCATTAGTCTCCTCTATCTCTACTACCATTATTGAGTTTGAGTTATCTTGTATCCCTTTGAGGCTTGATCAAAGTTTTTCTTCATTAGTAGGGATGCCTAACACTAGAGCTGCCTCCAGGCGCCCAGAACTTCACCGAACACATTTCTCTACACCCGATGAACCCCTCTTCTGGAATTCTCCCACCATCGGAGACATGATAGTGAAGACCAAAACCATTAGGGACTTTGTGCTATCTTGATTGGGAACTTGTGGACAACCTTGGGTTTGTAAGTCGAAAATGCACGGATTGGCTCTCACACACAATTGTTGGGACCAGCTAACACTGCCATTAACGAGCCAACCTTCCGTCGATTAACCTTGGGTCTTGAAAGTACATTTGAGGCAGCGACAAGATGGAGAATCCGTGTGGAATAAGAAGATTGTCACCATCCATTTTCAAGCTTTTGCAATAGGCGCACTATGCATCATTTCAGACTTTGCCAAGTACTGGGGAGATATGATGATGATTTTATCAAATCCATGCCAGCAAACGTCTTAAGCTTGATTTCCTGAGGTGAGGTGGGTGGGAGCAACTGTTGGGTGACTTTGGCGGAATTGAAGATCACGACCCGAAGGCCCTCCACGCATGTGGTCATCGACCCGGCACATAGATTCATTCATGCACTTCGATTGCCCGTTCTCTTTGGGGCCGGACGATATGCAAGTGTGCTCGCAATCCGATATCTTTACGATGTATGGCATCTTTGAGAGGCACCCTACTCATTGTCCATAGCTTCCTTGCATTATCGGCAGTGCATTCCTTCACCGAGGACCATCGTATACTCAGATTTAGAGAGCTATCTTTGTGGGCCCTATGTGACCCGGATTGATCCGTGGCATGGGTTTGTTGTGCGAGCCGAGGCATGACTATCAGCAGATCGGCAGCCCTCGGAAGGCACACATCCAGGCGATTGTGGCGGAGGTGGTTGCGTGGCGTGTGAGGGCCTGAGCCTGACACCAAGCCAGCGAGGTGAGGTCCGGTCAGCGGCCCGACGAGCACCGCAGTCGAACGCAGGCGCGCTGTATCTGGTACTGCCATTGCGACTTTAACATGGGCCGAGGGATTGAGGGAGAGATTCGAGAGCGTCGTCGGGAGGCGGCAGCGAGATCCGGTGACCAGGCTTCACGCAGGTCGCGCTTGAGGGACGCAGGCTCGGCTGATTTTCACCGTTCATTACCTCGTACGCATGGATTTACGCCTGACTTACTCGCCCACGCCCACCAGCTGCCACCACCGCCCGACACCAGTATGATGAGTAGCGGCTCGTTTTGAGCATGGACACCTATCTACTTTACTTTATTTTGTTTTGTGGCCTGTTTTTTTGTTTTGTTGAACAGCATGGACTCTTCCTCCCAACTCTCTTTATTTGGGAAAAGGCTTTATTTTGTTTTCATCTATGTATTTTGTTGACTTTTCCCTAGTCTCCCTGTGTTTGTATTTGTGAGTACGTGGAATGATGATGTCCGCGGGTTTTGCCTCAGAACATTGAGAATTTGAGTGAGCCAACCTAGTTTTAAATGGAGGTCGGGACCAAGGCAGTGTATGACTCACCACACCTTTTAGCCAGTCGTACCTCACGGCAGACACACAAGAATAAACCGGGAGATTGTTTGTCCTACCCTCCTCCATCATTATTGAATTGGCCCTTCTTGCATATTGTTTTCATGATTGAGTGTACATTGAGGGCAATGTACAACACTAAAGAGTGTGAGGGATGGGTGCATTTCATGTTTTAGGAACAACTGCATTTACATGCTAGATGTTACCAATACGATGGCTTTTATTCATTCTTGTAAAGAAGATTCTTTTAGCTTGGACTAATGATTGATGTGAGTTACTTGTTGTTTCTATGCTTGAGGAAGTTGAATCTGTTTTACCCTAGTGACCTTGTCCGTGTGCACTGATGTCGATGCCCTTGGAATAGCCAATGTGACTACTTTCTAACTCTCTTGTCATACGTAACACACTACCTTTGAGTGCTAGCCTTAGAACTTTACTAAAGTTCTTTCCTTCGATGGACTCTTACAGAACTTCTAAGTCTTGATGAGCTAATCCCTAGTTTTGTGTCATGTGGAGTGCTCACGAAGATGTGATCTAGGGTGAATGTGATGAGAAACAATGAGAATGAATGAAAAAGAGAGAGATGCAGTCTAATGATCGTCGTTCCTCTTGTTTCTGACGAGCATTAATCGTCTATGTGAGGCTATGTCGAGGTGGTTGGGTGGCTCTTGTGCTAACCGAGCATGTGCGCACCTTCAGAGAAAGATTTCAAAGAGGTGATGTTGATCACGGGTCGTTAGTCGGACTCGAGATGTTGAATATTGAGTTGAAAATAAAAACCCTAGTGATCTTTTGAGTACCTACCGAGGGTTTGAAAAGAGGATTTAGTTCAAGCTATAGAATTAGAAGGATCTTACGTATGCCATTGAAGTAGCATAGTAGTTTAAGACTTGGTATTCTCTTTGTATGTGTGAGTGATTAGCATCTAGAGTATCTTGAGTTGGAGTCCTCGAGCTATAGACCCGGATCGGGCAGATGAGGATAAAGATTCACCCTGCGCACATACATATTAGGGGTGAGAGCAGGGATATTTTATTATGTGAGTGACCGCCAACTCAACATCTATGTTTCATTATCCTTTGCTTTTGGAATCTTATATTTGCTTGAGCGGAGAGTATTGCATTTAGCCACTTCAGCGTCTCTTTGTTTTTCATGAGTTGTTTGCTTGGGGACAAGCAACAGCTTAGAATGTGGGGATGTTTGATAAGTGTCTAAATGTGAGGTGTTTTCATATATGTATCGTGTGCACTTTGCATGTATTTTTGTGAGGTTTGATGCCCGTTTTAGCGCTTAATACGTCTATTATTTGCTTTTGTCAGGGCATATGGAAGCCATCGAGAACAAGAAGAGATATCATTTTAGCGAAAAGCAGAATTTCACACTCTATACATACTACCCAGTATGCTGTCTCTGCTTGACGGATTGATTTGGTGTTACGTCGGTTTCCATACTACCCGGTGCTCACAGGCTGTGTGGAGCCATATGCACCCAGTATGGAGCTGAATCTAGGGTTTTTAGGAGTCAACTGTCACGACCCCCATCGACCCTGCGCGACGTGTGCCTCGGGGTATATATACT
>NW_024087094.1:0-433 GCF_009730915.1 Dioscorea cayenensis subsp. rotundata | reverse complement strand
AAAGAACAAATTTATACTCAAGCGGGCATCAATTCATCAAGATATACACAAATAATACAAGATCAATACGTATAAAATACATACATTTAGGTTTATCAAACATCCCACACCTAAGCGTTTGCTTGTCCCAAGCAAACACACATGAAACGAATAAGGCGAGATAAACGGCTAAATATACAACCTCAAGCTCAAGTAGTCAAGAACCCCACCGGCACAGATGAAATGAAATCAAGAAAATGAGTTGCACAATAACCAACTCGATGAGATAGTCATGAGTCCTCTGAGTGCTTTCCTCGTGGTGTGTGTAAATTTAATCCCTCGCTCTCCCTATTCACACCTCATTCAATGACTACCGGTGTTAGAAATGTTAAAACCCTCAATAAGTTAAGAGTCCTTCGGTCCACGATCAACACTTTAATCTCTAAGTGAATGC
>NW_024087093.1:0-13143 GCF_009730915.1 Dioscorea cayenensis subsp. rotundata | reverse complement strand
TGCCCTTTGCTAGCATTGACTGCACTTTCACTGAACACTCTTCATCAAACAAATGGGGCAGTCTCTTTACCCTTCCCTTTTCATGCTTTATTTAATTTTTATGAATTCTACACCATGTTCTGCTGATTAGTGTACATTGAGGGCAATGTACGATTCTAGGTGTGGGGATGGGTTATTTGCATGCTTACTTCACCAGTGATAGCTATGATATTTTCTTAGGAACCTCCTGGCTTGAATGAATGATAGTAATGAGTTGTAAGGTTATTTGTGCTATAAGGAAGTCGTGTTTTTCTTTCTAGTGCTTTCTTCACGACTTTTGACAGGTGTTTCTACCTCGTTTGACCTCGCTAACCCACTGCTTTGATTTAAAGTGTTAGAATGGTAAATTCATCCCTCAATGGTCTTTTAAGAGCTTTTGGTTCTTTTGTTCATTTTGCTTTATCCCTAAGTGAAGTTTTGCATGAAGGTGCTTTCGGGGAGACATGTATATATTTGTTATCTTTAAAAATGAGTCTATGTCGAGTATTCATCTCGCTAATTTAGCACGAATGCGTCTATGTAAACTGTAATCAAGTAGGTTGGGTGGCTCTTGATGCGTAATCGGCATGTGCATCCTTCTCGAAAGATTATAAAAATATTTTGTGCAGTCTACGTTAGCCGGACTCGAAAAAAAAAAAAGAAATGATGAAAAAACAAAGAAAGAGAAGTTTTTGTTCTCCTGGACTCAATCATGCATTCACTTAGATACTAAAGTGTTGAATGTGGACCGAAGGACTCTTGACCTACTATTGAGGGTGTCTTTAACATTTCTAACACCGGTAGTCATTGAATGTGGTGTGAATGGGGAGAGTGAGGGACGAAGCATACACACACTCACTGGGAAAGCACTCTAAAGGAATCATGACTATCTCTACTGAGTCAGTTATTGTACAACTCATTTTCTTGAATTCATTTCAACTGTGCCTGTGGGGTTCTTCACTATTTGAGCTTGAGATCGTACATTTAGCCGTTTATCATTTTGCCCTTATTCTTTCATGTGTGTTTGCTTGGGGACAAGCAAACGCTTAGGTGTGGGGATATTGATGCACGTTTTATGTCTAAATTGGTTATTTCGGTGTTGCAGGTCTTAAATGAGTCAAACAATGTTCAAAAATGCAAATCGGATGAATCGACATCAAAAAGCAGCATTTTTGGGGGTCCCGTCTTGTAGTAGCACCAGTAGCGACACCGTAGCGTGTCATTGTTCTTCGCTGCTGACCGTTTGGTCGGGAGTTTCACGGGCTCCATGCGCCCGCATGGATGCCCGTGAGGTTCTGTCGGGAATTCTCAAGTCTCGAATCGTGATGGTGAGCAATCGATAGCACCGCAGGGTTTTTGGGCACTTGGCTGTGAGCTTCACGGGCTCCATGCGCCCGCATGGAGCGCGCATGGACTGACGGGGTATATAAGAAGCTGATTTCTTCTAGGGCAAGAAGAGGAGTTTTTGGGAGAGTTCTTCAAGCCGATTTTTACCAGTCTTTGAGAGGCAAGATTACATGTTTTGGAGAAGGGAAATCTAAGGGAGAAGCTCGGATTTGGCTAGATCTTCATCGATCTCTTCTTTGGGAGTTTGTAGAGCGGCGAGGGAAGCCGCCCCCATTGCGGCGTCAGTGGAAGCCTTTCCACCTAGCTTGGCTTGTCTTCCTTCTTCCATTGTTTGAGGGAGTTTTTATTATGCCATTTGTAGTTGTTTGCATGGATTTGTTGCTTGGATTTGTTTGTATGGATGAGTAGACCCCAAGGTCACCGGATGCCGGTGAACCTTGGGGGTGAACTTGTGATTTGGATGATTTAAGTTTGTTTATTGCAATTGTTGTGTTTTTGAGATTCATTCTTGGTGCATTTGATGTGTTGCTTACATGAGAACTCAGTAAACCAACTGCTAGGTTGTACTTGGTAGCGTGACCATCGCCCTTGTACTAGACACACCAAGTTTGGAAGGGATTCATGTACGAATCGCCGTGACCATCGGGTATTCTGTACCCCTCCACCATTAGGGGCTAGGCCAAGTTGTGTTCCGCTCTAATTAGGGATTTCCCACTTGTTAATGCAATCGTATGAGGATTTGATCGGAAGAAATTACGTGTCAATACTTATACCGGATTAGGGGTCAATGGCGTGACCATCGGGTTGACCTAATCTAGGAAATCTCTAGGGTCCAAACCTTCAATTGCATGACATTCTTAGCATCCCGTGCACTTTAGTAGCCCCTAGGGAATCCGCATCCGTGACCGTTCCTTTCCCCTGATTTTATACCCCTCTCCGTATTTTAGTCTCCACTTGTAGTCATCTTATTTAAATTAATAGATTAGAGAAACCTTTCGAATCTGTCGGCTAGACAATAAGCGAAGAGGAAGTAAGGGTAGATCCTTGGGCCCAGGGAATACGACCCTCTCGTGCTCGCACGAGAGGTATTACTTGACGACTCCGTGCACTTGCGGATCGCACTCATCAGCCCGACCCAAGTTGTCCCAAAAAAAGGAGGAATGACAGTAGTAAAGAATAAAAAGAATGCGTTAATCCCAACTAGGATAGTTACTGGTTGGCGAGGTTGCATTGACTATAGAAGACTGAATGACGTCACTCGGAAAGATCACTTTCCTTTGCCATTTATTGACCAAATGTTGGATCGACTAGCGGGGCATCATTTCTACTTCTTCCTTGATGGCATGTCGGGATATTTTCAAACCCCAATAGCCCCAGAAGATCAGGAGAAGACCACATTTACTTGCCCTTATGGTACTTTTGCTTATAGAAGAATGCCTTTTGGGTTGTGTAACGCCCCTGCAACATTCTAGCGCTGTATGACGGCAATTTTTAATGACTTTCTCGAAGATATTATGGAAGATTTCATGGAAGATTTTTCAGTGTTCGAGGAGTCTTTTAATGCTTGCTTAAACAATTTGGAAAGTGTATTAGTGAGATGTGAAGAGGCGAATCTCATCCTCAACTGGGAGAAGTGTTACTTTATGGTGCAAGAAGGCATTGTCCTTGGACATAAGATTTTCTAGCCAGGTAAGAAGGTGTGACAAGATCCCCTTGCGTATATCCCGCAAGTGCACGGGTTTGTCGAAGTAATAATCCCGGGTGAGTGGGGTCGAATCCACAGGGAGTAGGGAGTAAAGACACTTAATTCGATTATTAGCTATATGGAGTATCAACAATGATAAGTGTGATAATGATTCAATTCTCAACAATTAAAAGCAACAAGTAAGAGAGCAAAAGTAAGGAGGAGATAAGGCAATCGATAAAGATGGGGTACTCGGATGATGCTTCACCTAGGATAATCGCTTCAAGTGCAAGAACTCTCTATTATGCTTCCTAATCAATATAATGGTGAGTCATGGAAATCCTTACATATATAGTCCCAAATCTAAGGTCAACTATGCCTAACTCTATTCATGTCCTGGAGGAGAGATTAAATAACCTCTTAACCTCGCACTCAAATAAAGTTGCAATGAGCTCTAGGGATTCCAAGTGATAAATCACTTCCTAATTATAGACCTAACCCTTTGGTCCAGGCGGAAGGTCCCTAGCCACAATTAAGGCCTAGATACTAAGATCCCCTCAACGCTTCACTCCATTGCATGTGCAACTAGGCCCAGCGGAGGTTCATCCCTTAGACCATTCACTCTATTATGGCCGCAAAGAACTCAAGGAACGGAGGTAGAATCTATCATGTCGGAGGTGAAACTGGATGCTCCTGTACCTCTCGACTCACCCTCTCAACCCTCTCCAACCTAGCTTTGTCTAACGCTCGTGGTGTGTCACTCACTCACAAGGTTAACAACAAGAACTCTCAACCCTAGTGTCACTCTAGGGGAAATGTTCATACAATCAAGCATTCAAGGTTGGAACTCACAATAAACATCAATTTATTGAAAGCATAATAAAAAAGTTAAATGAAACGAATACATCCTAGGGTTCACAATCACCTAAGTACCCACTAGGGGTTTAGCTCTCCATGGAGCTAAGTATAATCAAAGAAATCGAATGTAAAAGTAATAAATCCATAAAGACACCCCCTCGTTGGTCGTGTCAATGGTCTTGTGGAGAGTCCTCTACTCGTCACAAGGGATCCTTTGTCCGTCCTAGGATACACCTCACGGATCGTCTTAGGCGGCTCTCCCAATAACCTTCTTCAAATGGCGCCTTGATGTAGAGATTACATAAGAACCTCTCTAAAACCCTAGCAAATACCCTCAAAACCTAAACGAGCCCTCCCTCTCAAGTTGGGGAAAGATGGAGAAAAGAATAATCAAAGTCGGGGTTGAATCGGCTTTTAAATAGAGGTACAGAATCGAGCGACTCCACGCGAAGTAGACGAGTACAGCGTGATAAGCGTCCTAAAAGTCGTGATACGCATGTCCACATTGGCCTATTTCCTTTATACTCGGCCTCACAACCCTACCTGCATAAAAGTAACATAAAAACACACATATTAATGTAAAACCTGAGGAAAGTAATGCTCAACATAAGGAATGAACGCTTCGCATTCATATCACACAAGCACTTATCACCTTTTCGGTCATATGTGCCGTGAGGTGTTGAGATTGAGTGATTTCTCCACCAGGACCTCGTAGGGGACTAGTATCGGTGATCGGGAGGCCTAATCCAATTATATTTGGATTTCCACGACTTAACTTACTCATTATAGAAACATTTTTCTTATCCGGTACCTAATACCTGAATCCTATGGGGAGCATTGCCCGAATACCCCACTTTTGGTGATTGAGATCTCTATCCATTTCACCCTTGAATATTCGTCTCCAGTATTTCATTTCTTCGCACATTAGATCGCCACACCTTTCCATTTATCATTAGGCTAGAAAGCAGAGAAGAAGTTAGTACTAGTAGCCCTGTTCCCTGTGGATTCGACTACCCACTCACCGGGGTAATTATTACTTCCACACCGTGCACTTGCGGTTTACACGCATATTCGGACGTGTGTCACCGATTCTGGGGCCAGCATAAATGTGATGCCATATAATTTGTTCTTGAAGTTAGGGTTAGAAGATTTGAGGCCCACGCAGGCGACCCTTCGACTTGCGGATCGCTCGAGTGAGAAGACCTTAAGGAGTGGTTGAGGATGTTCTAGTTTCGAGTTGACAAACTTATCATTCCGAGTGGACTTTGTGATTTTTAGATGTGGACGATGATGTTGAAGTCCCTTTGATTCTCGGTCGCCCATTCCTTAACACTTACGGTGCTTTGATTGATGTCAAGGGATGCAAGATGACATTGAGAGTTGGAGATGAACAAGTAGTCTTCACCCTCCCGAGCAATGAAAAAACACTTGATCATGATGATACTTTATACTTTACTGATAATACAAATTAATCATCTCTGATTGTGTACAGGAGGTTTTGGCTCTAAATCCCTTGGACAAGTACTTGGAGGGGTTCGAGATCAATGAGGTTGAGGCCAAGGTCCCCTCTCCTCCACCAACTCACAAAGTAGCCAAAATGGAGGATAGCCCACCACCTCATGGACTGGAAAAAGCGAATGAAAGATTTAAAAGAAGTGTGTTTGTCTCCACAATGCCACCCAAGGAGGTAGACCGCTTATACTTCGAGAGCCAAGGCAAGTTCCAAATTTTTTCATGTCTCTCAATGAACTTTTCGAGTAACAACACTTTGCCAAAGAATGGAGGTAATTCTCCACCATATGTCCCACCATGATCATGAGTAAAACATGTCAAGCTAACGACATTAAAGAAGTGCTTCTTGGGAGGCAACCCAAGCTTTTGAACTCTTTAACTTTTCCTTTCGTATTATTTGAGTGTTTGTGGTTTGTGTTCTTTAGTTTTTGTGCATGTTTGGTAGCCTTGTTCATCATCTTTCTTATGTTTTTAATCCATGTCGTTGAGAATGCCTTGAGTGATTTGATGATTAGACTCCATGAAATTAAATTCTTGAGTGTTTATGTGCTTAATTTGCCTTTGTTTTCATTGTGTTTTTTAGGTTTGGAGGAGGCTAAGTTGATGTAAATCTGAAAATCACCCGCTTTATGACCGTGAGAGGGGCCATGAGTCATCCAGAGAGCTCTCACGGGTGCCCTTGCACCCGCAAAGGAATCCGTGAGCTATCCCGGGGGCCATTGCGGTTGCCCTTGTGGCCGCAAGGACACCCGCAAGGACACCCGAGTGAGGGTTTAAATCAGCCCCTCACTCATCTTCTTTCTTCTCACTCACACACTCATCTTCTTTCTCTCATAACTTTCTCATTTCTCCACCAAATCCACTCATTTCTTTTGCTCTAGATCACTCTACTCCTCCTCTAATCTTATTTTGTGAAGGAATTTCAATGTTTAAACACTCTCTTGGACATTTTACGCTTTGGAATCATCCCATTTACTCTATGGTTAAGGTATGTCTCTCATCTCTCAAACCTTGAGCTTTTGATGTTCTTTTTGGGCTGATTCTGTGGGGGTTTGTTCTCTTTGGATGATGGAACATGTGTGGAATGAAACTATGTGATTGTAAATTTTTTGTGATCCATGTACAAACAAGGTTCTTGCAAAATTGTTGTCGGGTTTACTGTAGCACTGGCATTTTTTTCACTAGTTTTTCATTCCATTGAGCTTGTATTTGTTTAAAAACTTGGTTAATTCTTCTTCCCTTGGTCTTGTAGGTATGAGGGTGAAGAAAGTGGCCTACAATAAGGCTAGGAGGGACCCTTCTCACCCTCCCAACGAACCAAAGTTTAAGAATGAAGAGCACAAGACACGTTATGCACTTTTATCGCGGAAGGGGTTTGGAACCATTCAGAGAATAGATTGGGATGTCTTGAAGCTGCTAGGGTTGGATGGTATCATCTTGGAGCTCATCTCCCATAGTGGGTGGGACAAATTATTCTCCATTGAAGAGCCCACCTACAAGGAGTTAACACTAGAAGTTTTGAGCATCACCGAGGTTGGGAAGCATTGTCCATTCACTCACCAACCAAGTTCTATCTCCTTCCGTGCATTTGGGAAGAAGCATCGGGTTACAGAAGATCACTTGGGTGTACTCTTGGGACTTTACACCAAAGCATATACACTCACACCCAGATTGAAAGACTTATCACATGATTTTCCGTACCCGGTACCAAGTGAGAAGTATTGGGCTTCCATGACGACTTGTTGGAAAACACGGAAGGTGTCTCAAATGTTGAACCCCGTGCATCGCTACATACATGCTCTACTTACTAGAGGTATCGGGGGATTGCTAGACTCTACGGGGATGGTATCTCTCACAGATTTATTGATGCTCTATAGCATTATTGAGCGTCACCCCTCCATATGGGACACCTTGTTGCGGAAGTCCTAGCACACCAAAGCAGTTTGTTCGCCTTGGGGCCATTTTCGCTGGACCATACATCACACGAATGATTAGAGGCATGGGCCTTATTGAGCGTACCTAGGGCATGACAATTGTTGGCACTATCGCCCCGCTCGGGATGCAGACTCATGTATGCATTGGGATAGTGGCAAAATGGGGCGGTAGTTACAAGCTTGCACAGCGTCAGCGAACAAATACACAAGACACTAGCCCTTCACAAGATGCTGAGTCTACTTCTGAGTCTGAGTCTGAATCTGAACCTGAGCAGGAATCCAGGTGCATAGACCTTCTCTAGAAGCACAGTTTGAAGAATTTCACACTGAGGTCTACCAGCAGCTGCAGGTGCTTGAACAAGGACATCGAGACCTGGTTGCATCACTGAGCCACATTGAGAGCAACATCGCCAATATCTTAACATTCTTGCACAGCTCATCCTCATCGATTGGCACCACCTCTGCAGCTACCACCTGCGCGGCATCATCATTTCCACCTGATCTCTAGGCACCCAACACATGAATACTTATCTATTTTTGTTATTTATTTCTTTGTCTTGATTGTACTTTGGTGTTGTTATTGTCGTGTGTTTTTTTTGGGAGTTAGTTAGGGTTCCGCCTTACTAAACTTTTTTTTTATCTATTTAAAACCTTGCTTTTGCGCTACTCTCTATTATTGTTGCTTCTGGAAGTGTGATCAGTGTTTTTTGTTGTTTTTATGGCCATTGTTCAAGTCACGGAACACTCCAGGCCCTCATCATAATGTTTTTCCCTAAGTCCAAACCCGAGTGTCAATCTCTTCATCACCTGACTTGGGAAGTTTCTTACTCCATTTCCTTGCATTTATTGCCTATCTTCCCCACCTTGTTCTGCTAATTTTGTTATATTGGGGACAATGTACAACTTTCGGGATGTGGATGGAGTATTTTTACAATTGCATGCTTGAATCACCAATGATAACTATGATTTCATTTTTAAGGACTTCCTAGCTTGGTAGAATGATAGGTTTGAGTTGTACTATATCTGTGCTTGAATGTAGATCTGTTTCATCTTTTGTGCACCTTTATATATGTTCACAAGCACTTTTCACCTTGTACACTCCAACCAACCCATCATTAGGATTTTGGCATTAATTTGTTAAATTATATCTTCAATGCACTTTTAAGCGCTTTTGAGTTCCTTTATTGTTTTCTCTACCTTGAATTGAACTATTGTAGCAAGTTTTATACTTGGGGACATGAGATACAGTATGTGCATGTGAAAAAATGAAAAATGAAAAAAATGAAAAAAATGAGTCTATGACAGTATTCCTCTGCTAGTATAGCATGAATGCATCTATGTATAAATACTTGGCGTGACCATCGGGTATTTATACCCTCCAATTCTAGGGTTAAGTATTAGCTTGTATTCTAACCCTAACTTGAGAAACCACCTTTCCCATTGCAATCGTAGGAGGATTCGGGCGGAAGAGATTCCGTGATCCAATACTCAGTGCGGATTAGGGGTCAATTGCCATGACCATCGGTTGACCTAATCTAGAGTTTTCTCGGGTCCAACTAGCCAATTGCATGTTAGTTCTAGCATCCCGCACACTTTTAGTAGCCCCCGAGAGGATCCTCATCCGCTGACCGCTTTCTTTCCTTTATCATCCCCCGTATCTTGCCTTCATTATTAGCATTTTATTTGTATTTTACTTGTTTATTTGTTTTATCACTATCACATTCAAACTTGGAGGTTAAACAACATAGCGAAGAGGAAGTAAGAGTAGCTTCTTGGGCCCTTAGGGAATACGACACCCTCGTGCTTTCGCAAGAGGGTATTACTTTAGCGATCCCAGTACACTTGTGGGGAAGCGATCGTGCCGCTTTGGAAGGGCTACCTTAGAGGATGTGTGAAGCTACTACCCTTTTTGAATTTTTGTTACCTTTTGTAGATAAATAAGTCCCTTATACATAGAACTTTGAGGAGTATACTTTGGGTTGACTTGAGTGAGTTCACACACTTACACAATTTCGGGTTGTTGTCCTTTTTGATTCAAGGTTTTAGCTAGAGCATTGATTTTTTGTATTTAGTGTTGAAATTTCCCTTACATGTAGAATGCCCTCTTTGTATGCTTTTGGTGAACCCTAAAAGCCAAACACTTCCAATATTTCCTTGATCCATGCACATAATGTTTTTTTATTTTTTTGCTCGAGGACAAGCAAAAAGCATAAGTGTGGGGAGTTTGATAAGTGCTTGTGTGATAAGCATACTGAAGTGTTCTTTCCTTGTGTTGAGCATTACTTTTCTCGGGTTTTGAACACTAATATGTGTGTATTTATGTTACTTTCATGTAGGTTGGGTTGTGAAACCGATTATGAGAGAAAAAGCCAATGTAGGGTCGTAATGCACCAATTATTAGGAATTCTTGCTAAGGTTCAAACGCAAAGACATGGGTCAAGTTCGAGATGCAGGAATGTGTGCTAACCTCCTCGTACTCAAGTTAGCACAACTATTTGAAGGGGCACAAGGGCAGTTACATTAAATCATTCCGACTTGTGCATATAGAACAAGATCTCCATCAACATGTCCGTTATTGAAAAAGCAAAGCGATCCACGACGTAAACGTGAGCCTGTTTGTGTTACCTCAATAAAAGCATGGATTCGGGAGTATTTTCGGTCGACATCGTAGCAAAGGGTGGTACTGTAGCAAAAATACTATAACAACACTGTTCACTGCCGGCGGAGAAACAGGAAAACAGAGAATCCACACGTGCGTGTGGAAATTCCACACGCCCGTGTGAGAAATCCACAGGGTCGCTCACACATGCATGTGGATTCCCGATTCCAGACTCTTTAAAAAGCGATTTCAACCACGATTTCAGACATTTTTCTCCATCTTTTCCCCAACTTGAGAGAGAGCAGTGGCTAGGGGTTTGGAGAGATATTGTCTAGGGCTTTGGAGAGGTTTTATATCTCTCGACAACGTCGTTGTTTGGAAGAAGGTTAGCGGGAGAGCTTTCGTCGGCACCTATCATGGGAGGTGTATCCTAGGCCGGACAAAGGGACCCTTGCGATGAGTAGAGGACTCTCCACAAGACCATCACCACGACTAACGAGGGGTTTTCTATGGATGTTTTGTTTTTACATTCGATTTCATTTATTGTATCTAGCTCCATGGAGGCTAAACCCCTAGTGGGTACTTCGGGTATTTGTGAACCCTAGGATGTATTCTTTTTCATTGAATCTCTTTATTATGCTTTCAATTAATTGATGTTTATTGTGAGTTCCAATCTTGTATGTTTTGATTGTATGAATACTCCCCTAGAGTGACACCAGGGTTGAGAGTTCTTCTTGGTAACTCTTGTGAGTGAGTGACACACCATGAGAGTTAGACAAAGCTAGATTGGAGAGGGTTGAGAGGGTGAGTCGAGAGGTAGTGGAGCATCCCCTTTCCTCTCCGGTGTGACCTATCCCACATCCATGTTCTAAGAGTTCTTCTGCGGCCATAGTAGAGTGAATGGGCTAAGGGATGACCTTCAGCTGAGGCTTAGTCAGTGAGTGCAACAGAGTGAAGCAGCTCAAAGTGATTTTTAGCATCTATGGCTTAATTGTGGCTAGGGATCTTCCACCTGGACCAAAGTGTTAGGTCTGTACATAGGAATAGGGTTTATCACTTGGAATCCCTATAGCTCATTGCAATTCTATGCGAGTGCGTGGTTGGGAGGTTATATAATCTCTCCTCCGGGACATGTTTAGAGTTAGGCATGGTTGACCTTAGATTTGGGATCATGTAATTAAGGATTTCCATGACTGATAGTTGCATCAATTAGGAAGTATAATAGAGGGTTCTTGCACTCTAAACGATTGTCCTAAGTGCGGATCAATATCTGGGTACCCCATCTTTATCAATTGCCTTACCTTGTCCTTTACTTGTGCTCTCTATCTTGTTGCTTTTATTTTCGTTATTTTATATTGTGGCACACATATTACTATTCATCTTCTACATTAGTTAAGAAATAACATAAGTGTCTTTATTCCCTACTCTTTGTGGATACGATACCCACTTATCTGGGATTATTACTTGACACTCGCTCACTGCATGCGGTTGACACACATATTCGGACCGTCAAGCAAGATACAATCAATAATGAAATTAAAAAGTAAAAAAACATGTAATCCATAGAAAAACAGTATTCATGTCGATGGTCTTGTGGAGTGGCCGTGTCTTCTCAAAGGTTCCCTTGTCTAGCCTAGGGCACACCTCACGAATCGGTGCCAAGAAAGCTCCCCAATAACTATCTTCCAAGAGGATCACGTTGTCAAAGCCATGCAGAACCACTCCAAAAGCCTTGCCAAAGCCCTCGAAACCCCTAGCCACCAGCCTCTCAAAAGATGGAGAAAAAGATGGGAAAAAAGGATCTTTGAAAATTGGTCCAACAAACGGCCTTTAAATGGGCTAGAATCAAGCATCCACACGAGCCTATGGATGTTCCACATGCCCGATGGAATTTACACATGGGCCTATGGAATTTCCACATGCCCGTAGTGGATTCTCCGAATTCTAATTTTTAGTCACTGTAAGCAAGAATCGCGCATTGAATTGCTACATTGATTTGCCATGATACTCCGCCAAAACACTACTGAATCCACTTTTCATCGAGGCAACGTAAACGGAAATACGTTTGTGCCGAGATCTCATCAGCTTCTTCAATAAACGGGTTTATTGGTGAAGATCTTACTATTAGTGCACAAGTTGGGATCCGCAAATGTGATAGCCTTTTAGTGCCTCCAACCTCATCGTAATTGCTTGAATACACGTAATTTGGCACGCATTCACCTATCTTTGAGCCCAACTTGTGTCTTCACATTTGTTCTTACAATATTTCATCAAAAATGCGCTCACAATCTACTTTAGCTTCTTTTTCTTCCATATTTGGCTTCACAACCCTACATGCGAAAAGAACACAAATGCACATATATTAGTGCTAAATCAGACAAAAAGTAATGCTCATCGTGAGGAAAGAATACTTCACATCTCTTAACACACAAGCACCTTATCGCCAACAAACCTTGAACATTGTGAGGTGTTGAGATTGAGCAATTTCTCCGCGTGGTATAGTATAGGGTTAGTCAGCGGTTGACCATAGGTTTGTGGATGGTCGATTTGATGCCGATTTTAGCCCGATTTGAGCCCTATTTAAAGCCGATTTTAGCATCGATTTCGACATTCTTTTCTCCATCTTTCAACTTGAAAAGAGGCTCCGGCTAGGGTTTTGAGAAGTATTGGTGAAAAGTTTATAGAGGTTCCTCTTGCTTTGTGACATCGCTCTCCATTTTGAAGAAGGTTAGTGGGAGAGATTTTGTTAGCACCCTATACTGTGCGGTGTATCTACGAATTTGAACAAAGGGACCTTCGCTAGAGTCGAAGCTTACAGACAAGACCATCGTTACAACTATCAAGAGTTGGTTTTCCATGGATTGCTTGCTTTTACATTTCGAGTTTTATTGTTGATTGTAACTAGCTCCATGGAGAGCTAAAAGCCCCTAGTGGGTACTGGATTTGTGAATCTGATAAGTGCTTGTGTGATATGAATGCAAAGCATTCTTTCTTATCGTCTAAGCAATTACCTTTTCTCGATACACTAATATGTGTGTTTTATGTTTACTTTATATTACGAGTAGAGAGTTTGTGAAGCCGATTATGAAGGAGAAGCTAATGTGGATCATAATGCACCGATTTTGGAGAAATCTTGCTAAGGTTCAAGCGAAGACATAGATCGGGTGTGAGATGCTAGGTGTGTGCCAACC
>NW_024087092.1:0-67810 GCF_009730915.1 Dioscorea cayenensis subsp. rotundata | reverse complement strand
GTGGTATAAAAGCTAACTTTTAGGGCAAAACAATGGACTTTTTGGACAGATTTTAGAGAAGCTACTTGGGAGGCTTTGAGTGAAATTCGGAAGAAAAGGAAGGGCAAGGAAATGAGGAGATCATCAAAGGCCAAGGTCAAGGTCTCTCAAGGCGAGAAAGCAACATCATTCAAAGGGGAGATCAACAACGATTTGAAGGATGGAGACCCACGGCTTGAGGAAGCATCATTCGGTGTTCCTTTGGTGGGGGAAGCGTCATTCGGCACATTCTCTACCTCTTCCTACACCATTTCATCTAAGGAGTGTCATTTATGCTTTTGTTTTGTGTTTTACTTGATTGTATTGCTTGTTGTGGGATGATGACACACTAGACCCCCAAGGCCGCTGGGTGTTGGTGAACCTTAGGGGGTTTTATCATGTGTTTTGGATGATTACTTGTTAATTCCATGCTTGGGTTATTTTGAGATTTAATCCATTGTTTTCATGCTAAGCACTACATTTAGGAGAAATGCGTCACTCTTTTATGAGTGATGCAAGTAGATGTGACTTGCTCGCATGTGTTAGATCATGCATGGATTAGAAGGTGATACTTGTATCATCACGCCGAGAAATTGGGTGTTGGTTGCCCTCCATGTTAGGTTTGAGCCGAAGAAGAGTAGGTTTACTCCTATTTGAGATATCCTTGTACTTAATGCAATTATAGGAATGTAGATTTGGAAGAAATTCCTATCGATGTTCGTATGCGATTAGGGTTCAATCGCCAAGAAATTGGGGTTATTATAATCTAGAAATCTCTTGGTCCAATTTACCCTTGCATCTTTAATCATCATCCATGATTCATGATAACCCCTCAATGGGATCCACATCCATAGGCCTTTGCATTACATTGATTTTCTTGCTTGCTCATTGCTTGTTCTCTATAATTTGTTGGTAATCTTCTTTTAATTTTAATTGCATCTAGTAGAGTAGATTCCATCACTTGAGATCTTAAGCTAGATAATAGTTCAAGAAGGAGTAATAGGAGATCCTTAGCCCCGTGGAATATGATCCTCGTGTCTTCACACGAGGTATTACTTGGCGATCTCGTACACTTTTGGGGAAGCAATCACTGCCTCTTGGGGTAAGTGAAATCAGGGCATACACTCCGGACCAAACTCTGTGCACCATCCCCGTCAGTCTCAATGTCTCTATGCCCAATGGAGCAGGTATGCTCACCTTCTCGATCCCGCGAATCATTGTCAAAAGACCCATACCCATAACCAATCTCATGATGTTGGGACCCAAGAAGATCACTACTAATCTGGCGTACTGCTCCTGATGTCGTAAATACTCTATGATGATATGTCCCAAATGGATCGGTGTGCTCTGAACCATCGAATGAAGATACAGGTGCTCCTACATGCTCAGAATGCCGGTATTGTCACCACGACCGTTCACTGACCTACTCATAACGGCATACAAATATCGATACATAGGTCAAGCAAGGCACGTGGCCTTGGACACCCCTGTCTTATGATGACCCTGACCGCATAGCACTCCATATGCCCTATATGAGGTCAAGGCTCTCGGATAATCTGTCGATAACTAAGCATACTCCTTAGTGTTTGTGAATGCTACCTCGTACAATCCCAGTCTGATCGAAAACTGTATTACACTCATACTGTAGTGATCCCCCAGTACTCTGAACTGTATAGCATCGTCGATGTTAAATCTATCATAAGAACGGTCGAACTCAAATGAGGATAACACCTCGAGTGTAAGTGTACAGATAGTAGGCTCTCTGATCTCCAATAATCATCTCCACCCTCCAACCAACACCAAGTCCTCTACCTCATCCGCTAACTCTCCTCCCTCGCTATATGTCTCGCAATATGCTCATGTCCAAGAATCGAGTGCAGTGCGAACCGAAGACTCGACACATGCTCAAAACAAGCCTGATGCTCAGGGAATAGCGAACTCGAGTGTGTTCTATCATTGGGGGACTGCTCCTCGGGACATTTATCGGCCACGATCTTAGTCCCTACGTGCCATATCTCGCAAGAATTACAAAAAGAAATCATTCAAATTAGCTCAAACGACTAATGTTGCAAAAAAATCCACATAGTCGTGTGGAAATTTCCACTACGATCGTGTGGAACCACAGTGCGTGAAAAACCGCATACGGTGAGCTTCAAAAAAATCCAATAAGACACCATTTAATTGTTTCTTACTTCGTTTTAAGCATGCAATGCCATTTGAATTATAGAAATGAAGCAACATTAACCAGTTTCATCGATTAAAATCAAGAATTGTCATAGAAAAACAAGAATTAGGGCTTACCAACGAGTTGAATTTGAAAACTTTGATTCAGCCAGAAAACCAAGTGAAAATTCCTCCAAGTGGGTTATATGAAGTCGGCGAAGAGTGCAAGTGTGATCTCAGATGAATGAGGATTGTAAAAATGAAGAGAAATGATGAGGCTTTAAAAAGAACTCGCGCCTCTTGACATTCTGTTGATCTGCACGGACGTGTGAAAATTACCCACGCCCGTGTGCCTCCAAGGGAGAGAGCCATAGGGGCAGACACACGACCCTGTGCACTCTCGGGAAAATACTCCTTTGTCTCTGAATACAACCGCATGGGCGTGCGAAAAATATCCACGCCCGTGCGCCCGACCCACAAGAAGAGACGCACGGCCCTGTGGCTTCTCTGTCTAACCGAGAAGAATCACTAAGTGTTTTGCATGCCCGTGCAAGAATTCCGCACGGGCATGGACATTCACGGGTCCAACTCATACGGGCGATCGCACGCCCTGTGTTTTCTCGGGATGGAGGAGAGCTGGGTTTCAGAGATCCGCACAGGCGTGTGGTAATTACCCACACCCGTGCATTTATCACAGGGTCACCCACAATGGTGAGTCCACGCCCCTATGTGCTCTCGGGAAAAATTGCTTAAGTCTCTGCGGGAAGATGCACCCCCGTGCAGAAATTTCCCACAGGTGTGCGGAAGTCACAAGGTCACTCACAGGGGCGAGTCAACGCCCTTGTGTCTTAGCCGGATGAGCTCACAATGCAAATCCAGGGGTGTGCGGAATTTCCACACGCCCGTGCATTTTCCCTAGTTGACTTAGAAAACTCTGTAGGCTCTGTAAAAAATTTCTTAACATGTATACACACTCAGAGCCTACCTTATTATGCAAAATAATCCAGTAAAAATCATGAGAAACTAGCTCGAGAGACCAAAACTTTGCCAAATCCACATAAAAACACACGATGACATTAAGAGTCCAAAATAAAATCACAGCAAAAGCAACTAAAAATCAAGACAATGACACTCAACACTTTATTCATGCAAAAACTATACTAACAACTAAGAAAATAGTAAACACTTGGGTTGCCTCCCAAGAACGCTGTTTAACGTCACTAAGCTTGACATACCTTGCATTACCTCATGGGAGTTCATAGATGAAGGTTGCCCTCTTAGCCATAGCTTGAAAGCATGATGAGCAAAGTCTCTTGAAGGTAGAAGGGGAATTATCGGGCTTGGTACCACCTAGCAGTGGTTCATCCAACTTGTTCGGTTCACGCACCTCCCTAACAGCCTTGGGGTGTTTCCGATGGCGTCGTCTTGCCATCTTCATCTTCTAGAGCATCTTCTTCATGATCCCCGGAGTAGATGGTACTTCTTCCGTTGAACCAAGCATCATTACTTCCTTGTTGTCTACCTCTTGGTCGAACAAACCCTCGTACGGGTCCGGATTGAACATTTCCTGCATATATTTATCAACAACCTCATTAGTAGTGTTAATAAAGTAAAGAGTATCATCAAAGTCAAGAGAATGTTGCTTGGCTTTGGCGAGGTAGTATGTGAACTTATCATCTCCAACCATCAGTGTCAACTCCCCACCGTCTATGTCGATTAATGCCTTGGATGTGCGCAAGAATGGCCTTCCAAGTATCAAAGGTACATCCGCATCCTCATCGACGTCCAACACTACAAAGTCTACAGGAAAAATGCACTTGCCCACCTTGATAAGCCCGTCTTCAATGATGCCCCTCAGATGTCTCACCGTTCGGTCCACAAATTGTAATGTCATCCGAGTAGGCCTAGGCTCTCCTAAGCCTAGCTTCTGAAAAAAGTATACGGCATGACATTGATACTAGCCCCTAAATCCGTCAATGCCATTTCTTTACCCAAATTGCTAATGTTGCACGGTATGATAAAGCTTCCCCGGTCTTTCTTCTTATTCTGCATATTCTTTTTCAAAACTGCCAAACAAGAGGCATCTAAGATCATTGAAGCACTCTCCTCAAACTTTTGCTTGTTGGTCAACAAGTCCTTCAAGAATTTTGCATACATAGGCATTTGGGACAATGCCTCAACAAAGGGAATGTTGATGTGGACTTGCTTAAACAAACCTAGGAACTTCTTGTACTATTCATCCCCTTGGTCATTCTTCAATCTAGTGGGATAAGGGATTCTTGGCCTAAAAGGTGGGGGTACCACCTCTTTCTCTTTGCTTGCTCCATCCTCGACCTTTATGACCTCGGGTATTTCTATATTGGACTTCTCACTCGGAAGCTTACCCTCAATCTCATGACCACTTCTCAAAGTGATCACCTTCACATTCCCCCTAGGATTGGTCTCGGTATTACTCGGCAAGCTTCCTTGTGGTCTCTCTGATAGAGAATTTGCAATTTGCCCCACTTGATTCTTGATGCATGATCCGCAAGCGTACGGAGTTGTCAAGTAATACCTCTCGTGCGAGCATGAGAGGGTCGTATTCCCTTGCCCCAAGGATCTACCCTTACTTCCTCTTCTCTAGCTGAAAGATTTGAAGGGTTTTCTCTAATCTATTAGATTCAAAGTGAAAAGAACTACAAGTGGAGTCTAAAAACAAGGCAAGGGTATAAAAATTAAGGGAAAGAAGTGGTCACGAATGCAGATTCCCTAGGGGCTACTAAAGTGTAAAGGATGCTAAGAATGTCATGTAATTGAGGGTTTGGAACTAGAGATTTTCTAAATTAGATAAACCCGATGGTCACGGCAATTGACCCCTAATCTGGTATATGTATTGATACGGAATTTCTTCCGATCAAATCCTCATACGATTGCATTAACAAAGCGGAAAATCCCTAATTAGAGCCGGAACACAACTTGGTCTAGCCCTAATATTGGAGGAGTACAAAATACCCGATGGTCACGATGTATTCGTACATGAATCCCTTCCAAACTTGGTGTGTCTAGTACAAGGTTGATGGTCACGCTACAAGTACAACCTAGGAGTTGGTTTACAGAGTTCTCATGTAAGAAACACATCAAATGCACCAAGAATGAATCACAAATACACAACAATTGCAATAGACAAAATTAGATCATCCAAATACACAAGTTGACCCCAAGGTTCCCGGCATCCGGTGACCTTGGGGTCTACTCATCCATGCAAACAAATACAAACAATAAGTCCATGAAAACAACTACAAATGTCATAAGAAAACTCCATCAAACAATAGAAGTGAGATGACAAGCCAAGTGAGGTGGAAGGCTTCCACGGACGACGCTATTGGGGCGGCTTCCCTTGTCGTCTACAAACTCCCAAAGAAGAGATCGATGAAGATCTATCCAAACCAAGCGTCTTCCTTTCATTCTCCTTCTCCAAAACGTGTGATCTTGCCTCCTCTGAACTGGTGGAAGTCGGCTCTAAGAAATCCCCCAAAAGCTTTCTCCAAACACCTCCCCCTTTTACCCTAGAAATTCAGTCCAATATGTACCCCGTCAGGTCCATACGGTCTCCATGCGGGCGCATGGAGGCCGTGATGCTCATTGTCATTTCGCCCAGAAAAGGTGTCGTTGCTACAGTACTCAGCTGCTGTGTTTTCTATAGTGCTTTTTACTGTACTATTTCTGCTACAGTATCTGGGGTTGTGAAATTCAAGCAAACCTCATGGGTACCCAGCAGGCGCATGGACCCCGTGAAGCTCACAGCCGAATGCCGGCAGCATGAATAGTAACTCCGCTACATTACTGCTACAGTGCCTGCTATAGTGCTCGAACCCCAACAATTCCGTTTTTGGTGTCGAATTCATCCAATTTGCATTTTTGAGCTTCGTTCGACTCTTTTAAGATCTGCAACACCGAAATAACCAATTTATACTTAAACGGGCATCAATTCATTAAAATATATACAAGTAATACAAGATTAATACATATAAAATACGTACATTTAGACGTTTATCAAACATCCCCACACCTAAGTTTTTTCTTGTCCTCAAGCAAAAACACATGAAAGAATAGGGGCAAGAAGATAAACCGCTAAATGTACGACCTCAAGCTCAAATAGTGAAGAACCCCACAGGCACCGATGAAGTGAAATCAAGAAAATGAGTTGTACAATAACCCACTTAGTAGAGATTGTCAAGATTCCTCTAGAGTGCTTTCCCAATGAGTGTGTGTATACTTCATCCCTCGCTTTCCCTATTCACGCCACATTCAATGACTACCTGTGTTAGAGATGTTAAAGATGCCCTCAATAGTAAGTCAAGAGTACTTCGGCCCACATTCAATGCTTTAATATCTAGGTGAATGCATGATTGAGTTCAGGAGAGTAAACACTTCTCTTTTTTTCTTTTTTTTTTTTTCGAGTCCGCCTAACGTAGGCTGCACAAAATATCTGATAATCTTTCAGAGGGATATACATGGTGATTAGGCACAAGAGCCACCCAACTTACTCGATTACAATCTACATAGACGCATTCATGCTAAATTAGCACAAGAATACTGACATAGACTCATTTTTTTTTCATTTTTTCATTTTTTTTAATTTTTTTTAAGATAACAAATATATACATGTCTCCTAAGCACCTCACGCAAAACTTCACTTAGGGATAAAGCAAAATGAACAAAAGAACCACAAGCTCTTAAAAGACCATTAAGGGAAAAATTTACCACTCTAACACTTTAAATCAAAGCAGTGGGTTAGCTTGGGCAAACAAGGTAGAAGTTCTGTGTCAAAGTTGTGAAGAAAGCACTAGAGAGAAAACATGACTTCCTTATAGCACAAATATCACTACAACTCATTACTATCATTCATTCAAGCTAGAAGGTTCTTAACAATAAATTATAGCTATCACCGGTAAAGTAAGCATGCAAATAACCCAGCCCCACACCTAGAATCGTACATTGCCCTCAATATACATTATCCAGTAGAACATGGTGTACAATTCATAATAAATAAATGAAGCATGAAAAGGAAGGGTAAAGAGACTGCCCCATTTGGTTGATGAAGATTGTTCAGTGAAAGCACAGTCAGTGGGCAACAAAGCCAGCAAAGAGTAAAGGAGGAGAGGCACAATCTGTGAGAAGTCCTACAAAAATAAGTAAGGCGATCACGACACTTAAGAAAATCAAGGGGAAGGAAAACATGCATAATAGTCAAAATAAAAGTAAAACAAGCCTAGCAGGGAGTGAACCCATGCTAACAAAAGAAGTTCAACTAGCAAGCCATAAAAACAATGCAATATACAAAACATAAACTCAAGTCCATAAAAGTCTTGCTCTTAGGCTGGGTGGTGTCTGTCAATAGGTGTAGCAGGTGCTAATGATGTGGTAGTCCTTGAGGTGGTGCCGGAGGATGAAGAAAACCCACGCACAAAAGAGAGGATTTCACGCATATCCCATGCCAACTATCTAAGTGTCTCAGTATTCTTTTAATGTCCTTGACGAAGGGAATGATTCTCGCTCTGAATCTCCTGAAGGCGAAGCTCAACTGAAGATGGTGCATCGTCTGGCTTAGAATCGGACTGTGGTGGAGAAACAGGGATGCGCTCACCTGTGGCTAAGTACCGTAGAACGGCATATGTGTCACTGTGCTTCTCCACCATCCCCATAGAAAACATAGTAGCCATCCCCAAGGGTGAAAATCCACCAACAATGTGCATGTTGATAAGTGCTTGTGCGATATGAATGCGAAGCTTTCATTCCTTATGTTGAGCATTACTTTTCTCAGGTTTTTACATTAATATGTGTGTTTTTATGTTACTTTTACGCAGGTAGGGCTGTGAGGCTAAGTATGAAGGAAATAGGCCAATGTGGATCATAATGCACCTATTTTGGAGGAGATCTTGCTAAGGTTCAAACACGAAGACATAGGACAGGTGTGAGATGCTAGAGTGTGTGCCAACCTCCTCGCATTCGAGTGAGGATATCCATTTGGAGGGGCACAAAGGCAGTCACACTCGAGCATTCCGTCTTATGCATACAAGAACAAGAACCTCACCAACATATATATCATTGAAGAAGCAAGTGATTCACGATGTGAACATGTGCCCATTTGCGTTACCCCGATGAAAGTATGGAATTGGGGAAGTTATTGAGGTCGAAGAATGTGGCGAGCATTGTAAAGCAATTGGGACTTTGTCACAGTAGACGAGAAATGCGAGGACAATCCGATACAGAAAGTCGTAGAATCCACACGGCGTGTGGAAATTATCCACGCCCATGTGAGGCACCAGATTCGCGCAGCTGTGCCATCCATGCCCGCGGAGTTGCCCGATTCGAAGCTCTATTTAAAAGCCGGTTCAGCGATTTTGGTATTCTTTTCTTCATCTTTTCCCCAACTTGCAGAGGGCTTCGGCTAGGGTTTTCGAGGTGTATTAGCCAAGGTTTTGGAGAGGTTCTATGGCTCTGACATCGTGATTCCATTAGGAAGAAGGTTGGTAGGGGAGCTTCGATCGAGGTGTATCCTATACCGGACGAAGGAATCCTTGGACGACGAGTAGAGGACTTTCCACAAGACTATCAACACGACTATCGAGGAGGTTTCTTTATAGATTCATTGCTTTTACATTCAATTTCTTTGATCGTACTTAGCTCGATGGAGAGCTAAACCCTCTAGTGGGTACTTTGGTGATTGTGAAACCTAGGATGTATTCGTTTCTTTGAACTTCTTTATTATGCTTTCAATAAATTGATGTTTATTGTGAGTTCCAACCTTGAATGCTTGATTGTATGAACATTTCCCCTAGAGTGACACTAGGGTTGAGAGTTCTTGTTGGTAACCTTGTGAGTGAGTGACACACCACGAGCGTTAGATAAAGCTAGGTTGGAGAAGGTTGAGAGGGTGAGTCGAGAGATACAGGAGCGTCCCCTTTCCCCTCCGACGTGATAGATTCTACTTCCGTTCCTCGAGTTCATTGCGGCCATAATAGAGTGAATGGTCTAAGGGATGAACCTCCCCTAGGGCCTAGTTGCGCGTGCAATGGAGTGAAGCGTTGAGGTGATCTTAGTATCTAGGGCTTAATTATGGCTAGGGACCTTCCACCTAGACCAAAGGGTTAGGTCTAAATCTAGGAAGAGATTTATCACTTGGAATCTCTAGAGCTCATTGCAACTCTATGCGAGTGCGAGGTGTTGATATTGTTCGATTTCTCCTCGGGGATATGTATAGAGTTAGGCATAGTTGACCTTAGATTTGGGACTATGTGTGTAAGGATTTCCACGACTCACCATTGTATTGATTAGGAAGCATAATAGAGAGTTCTTGCACTTGAAGTGATTATCCTAGGTGAAGCATCATCTGAGTAGCCCATCTTTATCGATTGCCTTTCCTCCTCCTTACTTTTACTCTCTTACTTGTTGCTTTTAATTTCTGAGAATTGAATCAATTACGCACTTATCATTGTTGATACTCCATATAGCTAAGAATCGAATTAAGTGTCTTTACTCCCTACTGCCTGTGGATTCGACCCCGCTCATCCGGGATTATTACTTCGACAAACCCGTGTACTTGCGGGATATAAGCAAGGGGACCTTATCAATTTTTCGGAGCCGTTGCCCGGGAGCTAGGCGTTTAGAGATACTTTGCACTTTGTTTTCTTAGCTATTTCACTACACATTCTATTTTATATCTTCTTATTCTATCATCGTTCTGATTTTCTTTTTCTTTACTTTTGGAAGGAGACCCTGAGCTTGAACGTACACTTCGTAGGAAAGGGAAAGAACCTGTACAAGAACAGCCTAATCCAGCTGATTTGGAAGTAGAAGGATCTGACAACATGGTAGAACAAAATGAGCAACAACGAAGACTATCCGATTATGCCAGACCTTCAGTGTTGGTGACACAATCGAGTATTGTGCATCCCCTAATTACAGCTCAGAATTTTGAGCTAAAGCCGACATTCATCCATATAGTGCAGCAGTCCGCACAATTCAATGGTTTGGCCGATGCGGATCCAAACAGTCACATAGAGAGTTTCCTCGAGGTGTGTGACATGATGAAGATAAATGGTGTGATGGATGATGCCATCAAATTGAGAGCCTTCCCATTTTCCTTAAAGGGGAAAGCAAAGCAGTGGCTACACTCATTACCTAGGGCATCAATCACTACATGGGATGAGATAGTAGAAGCTTTTCTAGCTCGTTATTTCCCTCCAGGAAAAATTAGCAAAGCTTAGGAATGAGATCTCATCCTTTATGGAGTTGGAATTGGAGTCTCTATTTGAGACATGGGAAAGGTTCAAGGAACTCCTGCGCAAGTGTCCGTAACACGGATTCTCGGAGTGGATGATTGTTCAAACCTTCTACAATGGTTTGAACCCGAGTACAAGGCAACTCTTGGATGCGGCGGTAGGAGGTACCTTAGGTAGCAAGACCCCCGACGAGGCTCGTCAATTGATTAAAGAAATGGGGTTAAATAGCTACCAGCGGAATGCTAGGAAAAAGAAAAAGGTGGCCGGTCTCCATGAAATTGATGCGGTAACTTCATTGGCGGCCCAAGTGGAGAGTTTGAGTAAGAAGCTAGATCTTATAGCTTCGAATAGAGTTGCGTGACCGTGACCAATTGCACGGTTGTGGTGGAGGACATGCTCCCTCCGATTGCCCAATCGTCATTGGTGATGTTTCTTCGAGTTGAGAATGTTGACTTTGTAGGTAATGGAATGAGACCTCAAGGGGAATCCATACAAGAACACCTACAATTCAAAGGTTGGAAGAATCATCCCAACTTTTTCATGGAGTAATCAAGGACCACGTAAGACCATGGGGCCATCGGGGTTCCAACAATAACAACAAGCCCCTCAAGTGGAAAAAGCAATTTCAGGCTTGGAAACCCGAATGATGGATTTGGACAAGCACTTCGCTAGATTTGTTCAGTCGACAAACACAAGGTTTGAATCAGTCGAGGCTACACTTCGCAATCACACCGCCTCCTTGTACAATCTTGAAAAATCAAGTCGGGCAAATTAGAAATCTCTTTCTGAAAGGCCACATGGGAGTTTACCAAGCAACACGGAAACCAACCCGAGAGAACATGTGAAGGCGATCACTTTGAGAAGCGGTCATGAGGTTGAAGGGAGGCTTCTGAGTGAGAAGCCAAAAGAACATGCACCCGAGGTTGTAGAGGTTGAGAAGGGAGCAAACAAAAAGAAAGAGGTGGCACCCCCACCTTTCAAGCCAAGAATCCCTTATCCCTCTAGATTGAAGAATGACCAAGGGGATGAATAGTATAAGAAGTTCTTGAGTTTGTTTAAGCAACTCCACATCAACATTCCTTTTGTTGAGGCTTTGGCTCAAATGCCTAAGTATGCAAAGTTCACGAAAGACCTATTGACCAACAAGAGGAAATTGGAGGAGAGTGCTTGATGGTGCTTGATGCTTCATGCTCGGCGGTGTTGCAAAAAGAACATGCCGAAGAAGAAGAAGGACCCGGGAAGCTTCATTATTCCGTGTAACATCGGCAACTTAGGTGAGGAAATGGCATTGGCGGATTCGAGGGGCAAAGTATCAACGTCATGCCATACACTTTCTTCCAAAAAGCTAGGCTTGGGTGAGCCTAGGCCTACTCGGATGACTTTACAATTAGCGGACCCGAATGGTACGACATCCGAGAGGCATCATTGAAGGCGTGATTGTCAAGGTGGACAAGTATATTTTTTTCCGGTTGACTTTGCGAGTGCTAGATGTCGATGAGGATGCGAGATGTACCCTTGATACTTGGGAGACCATTCTTTGTGGACTTCAAAGCATTGATTGACATAGACGGCGGAGAACTCACATTGAGAGTCGAGAGGCGATAAGCTCACTTACTCGCCTTCTTTCGAAGCCATGCGGCATTCTCTCGATTTTGATGACACTTTGTATTTTCTAGATACTCACTGATGAGATTGTTGATGAATATATACAAGAAATGTTCAACCCCGATCCAGTATGAAGGTTTGTTCTACCAAGAGGAGAGCAATGAAGAAGTAATGATGCTTGGATCGAATGGAGTGGAAACATCTACCGGGGATCTTGAAGAATGTGCTCCGGAAAATGAAGAGGGGCTAGGAGACGCCACCGAAAAATGCCCCAAGACTATTGGAGACATACATGAGCCAAGGAAGTTGGACTGACGATTGCTAGGTGGTCCGAAGCTCGATAGTACACCCTCTACCCTCAAGAGACTTTTGCTCATCATGCTTTCAAGTTATGGGTAAGAGGGCAACCTTCATTCATGAACCCCGTGAGGGTAAGAAAGATACGTCAAGCTTAGTGACGTTAAACAAGCGATTCTTGAGAGGCAATCAAAGTGTTTACTGTTTTCATACCTTTTAGTTTAGTTTGTTTGCATGAATAAATTGTTAAGTGTTGGTGTTGAAATTTTTGAGTATTTGTGTTGCGATTTTATTGTGGGTTTTTAAAAGAATTCATTGTGTGTTTTGTTGCGAATTGGCGAAGTTTGAGTCATTTGAGTTCTATTTTTGTGTTTTTATCCGGTAAATTTTTGCATAATAGGGCAGGCCTCGAGTGTGTAGACATGTTCGAAACTAGTTCTCGCAGAGCTGCGAGGTTTTTCTAAGTCATCCAGAGAAAACACACGGGCGTGCGGAAATTCCACACGCCCGTGGATGTGTACTGTGAACTCATCCAGAGAGGGCACAGGGGCATCGCGGCCGCCTCGTGGATGACCATGTGACCGCCTTGTTGCGAGTTGGGCAAATTCTCCCGAGAACACACAGGGCGTGGACTCGCCCCCTGGGTGACCTTGTTAACCACACAAGGGCGTGGGTAATTTTCCATGCGCCCTGCTGCGAAACTCTGCGAGTTGTTCCCTCCATCCCAGAAAACACAGGGCGTGCGGCCGCCCTCGTGAATTGGGCTTGTGAATGTCCACGCCCGTGGGGAATTTCCAACCGGGCGTGTGAAGGACTTGATATCTTTCTTGAATGTCCAGGGAAGCCACAGGGGCGTGCGTGCGCCTCGTGGATCCAGGGCGCTGCAGGCATGGATAATTTCCGCACGCCCGTGGGAGATCATTCTAAAGTCAGTGAGAGTTTTTTTCCCACGAGAGCATAGGGGCTTGCATACGCCGTGGAGCTTTTTGAAGTGAGGCACACAGGCGTGGGGGAATTTCCACACGCGTGTGGATGCACGAGAACGTTAAAAAGTCGCGAGTTCTGCTTTTAAAAAGGGGATGATTTCTCTCCTTCTTCATGACTCCTTTTCACATGAAAACACTCTCACAACATTCTCCCGAGTCCATTGCCCCGGCTTTGGTGGGATTTTTAACAAGTTTTCAGGCCGGCTCTTTATTTCCTCACTTTCTCCTCGTCGGTAAATTCATTTTCTTCATCTTCTTCATCAATTCATGATTTCTATTGATTAATCTGGTTAATAATGCTTCGTTTCTTCAATTGGAACAATGATTTACGTTTAGAACGAAGTTAGAGATATTATTGAGTTGTATTTTTTTGGATTGTTGATGCTCGGCAGTGCGGTTCTCACGCCCGTGAATCCACACGGGCATGCGGAAAATTCCACACGACCGTGTAGATTTCGCGAGTATTGTTTTCTCAACTTGTTTGACTAATTTTTGTTTAAATTTGGGCGGATCATGGCACCTAGGACAAAGAAGCAAGCTGATAAGAGGCCACGTGAGTCATCCTCTGAGCCCGAGGGCATGCGATTTGCGATTCCCGAACATCAGACCCGTTATGAGCGCTTATCGAGACTCCGCTTCGGACAGACTCGATTCCTGGACACGACTATACTACGAGATCTTCAGCAGGAAGATGAGTTCGCTGATGAGGTTGAGGACCTTGTTTCAGATGGTGGTTGGCGGCAGTTGTTGATGATTAGAGAGCCAGCTATCCGAGAGTTTGCACTGGAGGTGCTCTCCTCGTTTGAATTTGATAGAGCGTATGCGTGCTTCAACAGTTTGGGCACCATTCAGTTCAGAGTGTTTGGACGCCACCATAGCTTGAGCATTACGTAGTTTTCCATACTACTTGGCTTATACGAGGAGGCATTCACAGATTCAGAGGAGTATGTACAGTTACCTACTGATTATCCTGGAACCTTGACCCAGCAGAGAGCTTATAGAGTGCTATGTGGTCAAAGTCAGTATGAGCCGGGGGTCTCAAAGGCCACGTGCCTTTCCCGACCTGCCTACAGATATTTGCACGCCATCATGAGTAGGTCGGTAAATGACCGTGATGATAGTACTGGTGTCTTGAGCCTCCAGGAGTTGTTGTACTTGTACTCGATGGTAGAGCGCGTACCGATCGACTTAGGGCACATCTTGGCTGATTACATCAGACACCAGGGACAGTACGCTAGACTGGGAGCGATCTTCTAGGGCCCTTACATTAAGAGATTAGTGCTGGGCATGGGTCTCTTGGATTCGATTCGTGGGGCCGAGAAGACGAGTGTACCCGCTCCCCTGGGTCTAGAGACAATGCGGTTGATGGGCATGGTCAGCAGGATTCGGACAGGGGTTTTTGCGTTAGTCCTACCAGCCCCAGAGATAGATGAGGATGAGGGTGATGACGCCGGAGCATCTCAGCCCGTCCCCGAGCCTCAGACCGCATCGATGGAGACCGAGGCACCTCCAGCGGCCGGGGAACCACCCCCAGTGCATATGATTTCACCTTCTCGAGCCAATGATCGCTTTGAGAGGCTCGAGAATGCTATAGGAGTGGTCCGAGCCGAGGTTGCCGAGATTAGGGCTACGCAGACCACTCAGTAGACAGAGTTCATGGCGCGTTTTGACATATTAGAGCAGATCCTAGTGCGAGACATTGCCTCATCATTTGTCCTACAGCCGAGGACTCTTCAGGCCCCGCTAGTGCCTCCAGCACCTCCATCCTCGACCCCAGCACCGGAGGACCCACTATATGCTTCCAGTTCAGCAGCAGCAGCAGCGGAGCCCGAGAGCGACTCCGACAATTGACCTTTCTTTTACTTTCATGCATTTTACTTTATCTTATTTTCTTGTTTTTAGACTTGTTCACTCAGAAAGGATTTTTCTTCTGAGTTTATGTTATTTTGCATTATCGAATTGTATTCATTGCTTCATCTTTTATACACTCGAGTTATTTTTGTTTTTCTTGAGCTTCACTGAACCCCCTCGTGTATGCGTGCAGATGGTCTTGTCTTCTTGGAAATTGAGACTTAGTCATGGGCACGGTCAAGGTGCTTCGGAACTTGGCCGTGAGAGCTTCACAACCCGTTGGAACACTACTCCCGATGAATTAGCTTCATCAAACGCAACACTAGGAGTCAGGGGAGTATTGTTTTGATTGCTTCTCCCAGATCTAATTTTGAATGATATATTTTGAGTGAGCTTGCATGTGTACATTGAGGACAATGTACAACTTAAGTGTGGGGGGGAGTTTCATAATGTGCACATCTTTTCTATCGTTCTTGATTGATATATGCTCACATAGCCAATGGCGGTTAACGTTAGTTGCAATGTTTGTATTCTGAAGTCTAGGAGAATTGTTAACATTGAATGTTTTCATGCTCTAGTTCTTGCTTGAATTTTTAGGAATTTTTGCCCGATTTACACTTAGTGCACTACTCACTCTTTGAACTCTATTGGAAACTCATGTTTGATGTTAAAGGGACTAGTTAGGTTTACTTCTTTTGCTAAATTGAAAAATGAAAAAGAAGAACAAAAATAGTTTTTATTGTTTATTTGTATTTGTTCGGGTGGAAAGAGCTACCACCTATGAAGTATGAAGCTACTCTCACAAGTCGGATACTAGTTATGCCCTAATGAGAGAAAAGAGCTATCTCATAGGATGAGTTAAAGCTACCACTCGGGTAGAAAGAGCTACCACCTCGAAAAGTGTGAAAGCCACCTTAGCGGCCGCTTTGGAAAGGGCTAGCTTAGAGGATGTGTGAAGCTACTACCATCTTTTAAAAATTTTTTTATCTCTTTTTGTAGATAAATAAGTCCCTTGTACTTAGAACTTTGAGGAGTATAACTTGTGGGTGCTTTTGAGTGAGTTCACACACTTACACGAAATTCGGGTTTGTTGTCCTTTTTGATTCAAGTTTTTTTAGCTAGAGCATTGATTTTTTTCGTATTTAGTGTTGAAAATTTTTCCTTACTTGTAGAATACTTTCTTTGTATACCTCGGTGAACCTAAGGCCAAGCACTTTCGATATTTTCTTCATTGATGCACAGAATGTTTTAATGTTTGCTTGAGGACAAGCAAAAGCTTAAGTGTGGGGGAGTTTGATAAGTGCTTGTGCGATATGAATGCGAAGCGTTCATTCCTTATGTTGAGCATTACTTTTCTCAGGTTTTTACATTAATATGTGTGTTTTTATGTTACTTTTACGCAGGTAGGGCTGTGAGGCTAAGTATGAAGGAAATAGGCCAATGTGGATCATAATGCACCTATTTTGGAGGAGATCTTGCTAAGGTTCAAACGCGAAGACATAGGACAGGTGTGAGATGCTAGAGTGTGTGCCAACCTCCTCGCATTCGAGTGAGTACATCCATTTGGAGGGGCACAATGGCAGTCACACTCGAGCATTCCATCTCATGCATACAAGAACAAGAACCCCACCAACATATATATCATTGAAGAAGCAAGTGATTCACGACGTGAACGTGTGCCCGTTTGCGTTACCCCGATGAAAGTATGGAATTGGGAAGTTATTCAAGTCGAAGATTGTAGGACACTGTAGCAACACTGTTGCAATTACTGTAGCAGCCGTCCGAGAAATCAGAGAAACAGAGAATCCACACGGCCGTGTGGAAATTATCCACGCCCGTGTGGAAATTCCGCACTGGCGTGTGTACCGTCCACGCCCGTGGAGTTGCCCGATTCCAGCCCTATTTAAGGCCGGTTCAGCCCCGATTTTGGTATTCTTTTCTCCATCTTTTCCCTAACTTGCGAGAGGGCTTCGGCTAGGGTTTCGAGGGGTATTGGCCAAGGTTTTTGAGAGGTTCTATGGCTCTGACATCGTGATTCCATTAGGGAAGAAGGTTGGTAGGGGAGCTTCGATCGAGGCGTATCCTATACCAGACGAAGGAATCCTTGGACGACGAGTAGAGGACTTTCCATAAGACCATCGACATGACTATCGAGGGGGTTTCTTTATGGATTCATTGCTTTTACATTCTATTTTTTTTATTGTACTTAGCTCCATTGAGAGCTAAACCTCCTAGTGGGTACTTGGGTGATTGTGAACCCTAGGATGTATTCGTTTCTTTGAACTTATTTATTGTGCTTCCAATAAATTGGTGTTTATTGTGAGTTCCAACCTTGAATGCTTGATTGTATGAACATTTCCCCTAGAGTGACACTAGGGTTGAGAGTTCTTGTTGGTAACCTTGTGAGTGAGTGACACACCACGAGCGTTAGACAAAGCTAGGTTGGAGAGGGTTGAGAGGGTGAGTCGAGAGGTACAGGAGCGTCCCCTTTCCCCTCCGACGTGATAGATTCTACCTCCGTTCCTCGAGTTCTTTGCGGCCATAATAGAGTGAATGGTCTAAGGGATGAACCTCCGCTGGGGCCTAGTTGCGCGTGCAATGGAGTGAAGCGTTGAGGTGATCTTAGTATCTAGGGCTTAATTGTGGCTAGGGACCTTCCGCCTGGACCAAAGGGTTAGGTCTAAATCTAGGAAGAGATTTATCACTTGGAATCCCTAGAGCTCATTGCAACTCTATGCGAGTGCGAGGTGTTGAGATTGTTCGATTTCTCCTCCGGGACATGTATAGAGTTAGGCATAGTTGACCTTAGATTTGGGACTATGTATGTAAGGATTTCCACGACTCACCATTGCATTGATTAGGAAGCATAATAGAGAGTTCTTGCACTTGAAGCGATTATCCTAGGTGAAGCATCATCCGAGTACCCCATCTTTATCGATTGCCTTGCCTCCTCGTTACTTTTACTCTCTTACTTGTTTCTTTTAATTTCTGAGAATTGAATAAATTCCACACTTATCATTGTTGATACTCCACATAGCTAAGAATCGAATTAAGTGTCTTTACTCCCTACTCCCTGTTGATTCGACCCCGCTCATCCGGGATTATTACTTTGACAAACCCGTGCACTTGCGGGATATAAGCAAGGGGACCTTGTCACATGTCCCGGGTGTGCTCGATTAAACCCATACCTTGAATCATATGTGTGATATATGACCCAGCAAAAATAGATCCAAGGCGTGTGTAAGTACCCTAATAAACAAATAGCTCAGCAAAAACGTGTCCAAGGTGGATTGGGTAGCGCTCAATGATACTATATAGCATTAGTAAGTCAGAGCGCGTGATTACCCCAGTGCTATCACGCTGGCCTCCAATACCTCGACTTTAGAGTGCATGAACATATCGATGTGTGGGGTTGTGAAGACGAGATGCCTTCCTTGACTCATTCATGAGCCGGCAGAAGATAATATTCCAGAACCGTGTGTCTGTCATGGTGGCTAGAAAATCTGTAGGAAGACGATGAAATGCGGGTGTGTTCACAACTCCCTCCTCATACAAGCACAAGAAACAACCCAGTTGTGTGTCACTAATGTTGTGCATTGTCCCAAAGGCTTGGAAACTTATTCCAGACAGTCTTATTATGTCTATTGTGCTTAGGACCTAAAAGGTGAGTTCACGGTAAGCTGGATCATTAATTGAGAAAATTCGGTCCTTTCCATCATGATTGATTAATTCCTCCACGGCCTCGGCCAAACCTAGAACTTCGAGGTCATTGCGATCAATTATCCGGATAATACCAAAGGGTTTGGACTTCAAAATATTGTAGCGTGCCCTATGTTGCGGCGAGGCTAAGGATGGCACTCCACTAGGTTCCGCATCATGTCTAGGACGCTTTGATAAAACACTCTTGACCGGCATTCCTAAACAACAAAAACACAAGATCAAACCATGATTTTCATGAATATAATTATAGGGGGTATCCATATCATCATATGATGAAGAAAAAGAATAAAAAAATTGAGTGCACAACATTTTCAATGTGAAAAATGAAAAAATTAGCCCTTGCTACAGTACCCGTGAAAATTTTTGCAAGAGTTCTCCTAGACATGGAGCTTCCCAAAATTTACAAACGAAGTAGAAACTCAAGGGATTAAGCATACACCACATCACAACAATCAAATATGTCATTCAACCTACAAAGATAAAATAAGAACACAACAAAATCCAAGTTTGTGACAAAACCTTGTATTAGGGCTTGAAAGCTTGGAGTGAAGAGATCCGGCGAAAAAGATGGTAAAATTGCGATTAAATTTCACGGTTGAGTTTCCAAGATGGAGGAGAGGGGATTAGAGAAGGAAAACCCAAGAAAATGGTGGAGAAATGAGGTAGAGTGAAAGATAAATGGGAGAAAACTAAGAGGAGAAGTTGGAGGGTGGAGTAGAGAGAGAAAGGGCAAGAACACCACTTTAATGGGCTGGCCAGCCCATGTGGGTCCCATGCGGGCACATGCTACCCGCATGGGTTGGAAAATTTCAGCCTGAAAGACTCACGGGCACCATGCGGGCGCATGGCGCCCGTGAGCTTTTCAGCCCGCGCGCGCAACGTGAGGCCGAGAGCCTCACGGGCGGTCTCGCGGGCACATGGCACCCGTGAGACCCACAGCCCATTGACTAAGGCTCCTCGTGAGGGGCCTCTTGCAGCCACAATGATGCCCGCAAGGCCATGGATCATGCCACAAGTGTCCATACGGGCCGTATACAGCCCGTATGGACCTGGAAAATCAAAAAATTGGCATGGTTCCTCTTGCAAACTCAATAAAATACGAATTACAACCATTTAAACGTCGAGAGGACAATGAAACACTACTAAACATTGCTAATTCAAGGACAAAGACAAGCGAGCAAGCCTAAGCATGAGTTGAGCACAACAACAACAACAACAACAACAAAAATAAAAAAAGTACGAAAATCTCACAAACATGAGCATTCAACCACAATAAAGAAACTAAGTAACTAAAAGAAATACGAAAATTTAAAGATGACGAATTAAAAGACTTGGGTTGCCTCCCAAGAAGTGCTTGTTTAGCGTCATTAGCTCGACGTACCTTCATTCTTACCTCATGGGGGATTAAATGGTGGGGACTTACCTCCAAACCCAAGAGAAGTGCTCCAAGATGGGAAACTAATCGAGAGGCATGAAAAGACACGGAATTTACACTTCCCCTCAAAGAATAGTCGATCAATCTACCGTGGTGGTGACAGAGCGCAATTCGTCCTCACTTTTTGTTTCTTGTCCCTCTTACACCAGATTTTCCTAGTGGTTGATTTGTTTTTATTGTTCGGCCACGGAAATGTCCCCACATAGCCTACATGCTTTACCTGTGTGGGAGGTGGATTGTTTTCCTTGCGTTTATCGTTATCCATTCCTTCCAAAAATTCATCCAAGGGGTTAATTGGCAAGACCTCTTGCACACAATCAGTAATAAGCATATCAGTTTCATCAGTAAAATAGAGGGGATCATCGTGGTCCAAGGTGTGTTTAATGGCCGCAGGAAGAGTGAGAATGACATCCTCATCCCCCACTCTCAACGTCATTTTCCTCCCTTTTACATCAATTAGGGCACCGGCGGTGTTAAGAAATGGTCACCCGAGGATTAATGGTACTTTAACATCACCATCCACATCAAGAATAACAAAATCTACCGGGATAATAAACTTATCTATTCTAACCAGCACATCCTCAACAACACCACATGGTTTCTTTATAGAACGATCTGCGAGTTGTATTGTCATCCTTGTGGGCCTGATGTCTTCCAATCCCATTTTCAAAAACAACTTGTAAGGCATTACATTGATGCTGGCCCCAGAATCTGCCAAGGCTTTTTCTTGCATGCCTTCCCCAATCACACATGGAATAATGAAACTCCCGGGATCAGTAAGTTTCTTAGGGAGCTTCCTCTGAATCATTGCAGAGCAATTCCGTGGTAATGCAATTATTTCTAATTCCTCCAACTTTCTCTTGTTAGTCAACATGTCTTTCATAAACTTTGCATACTTGGGCATTTGAGTTAACGCTTCAACAGGAGGGATATTTATGTGCAACTGCTAGAATACATTGAGGAATTTCTTGAATTGAGCCTCATTTTTATCTTGCCTCAGCCTAGTCGGATAAGGAATTACCAGCTTGTACTCGGGTATCCTTGGTGTTAGTAGTTTAAGGGTTCCTTCATCTTGTTTTTCCTTTATCCCTTCAACTTCACTCTCAGATGGCTTAGGGTTTTCTTGTATGGCTACCCCATTATGTTTAGTGCTTGAGCTCTCCTCGGCTCGTGCTTCAACCTGTTTCCCACTCCTGAGAGTGACGACATTCAAATGCTCCCTCAGATTATTTTCAGTGTTACTAGGTAAGCTATCTGGTGGGCGCTCCGAATTTGCCCTAGCAAGTTGCCCAACCTGGTTTTTCAATGGTTGAATGGAGGCTTGAACATTCCTCAAAACATTGTTCACTTCAGCGAATTGATTGTTGATGTTTACAAATTTTGCCTCGGTATTGATCATAAAGCTCGCTAACACATCTTCAGTGGTGAACTTCTTCTCGGGCTTTTGAGGAGGTTGTTGTAAAGGCCTTGTGGTTGCGGGGGCCGATGTTGCTGTTGTTGACCCCATGAAAAATTTGGGTGATTCCTCCACCTCGGATTATATGTGTTTCTATAGGGATTCCCCGGGCCTCTCGAAGCTTCCCCAACATAATGAACTGCCTCTACTGCGGCATCTGTGGCTATTGAGATTGGACACTGAACAATAGCATGCCCCGCCCCACAGGTCTTGCAAGACAACACTGCTCCAGAATTTGAGCTTGTACCCAACACAAACTGATCGAATCTCTTTGTTAGGGCCTCAACCTTGGCGGCTAGCATAGTGTTGTCATTTATCTCATAAATATTCCAGCTACCTTAGGGGGCTTATGCCTAGTAGACCAATGGCATTCATTAATTGCCATGTTTTCAATCAAAATTTCAGCATCTTCAGGGGTTTTATTACTCAATGACCGCCCTGCTGCAGCATCGATGAGCTGTCTTGTTGCATAATTCAGGCCATTACAAAGCATCTGGATCCTCATCCACGAGTAAAAACCATGATGGGGACACTTGTATAGGAGATCCTTGAATCTCTCATGTGCTTCAAAATGTGTCTTGCAGTCCCCTTGCCAGAATGCAGAAATCTCTTGTCTCAATTTAGCTACTTTTCTTGGTGGGAAATACCTAGCAAGAAATTTGTCCACCATTTCATTCCAAGTGGTGATCGATCCCGGAGCCAATGAAGTAAGCCATCTATATGCTGCTCCCCTTAGACTGAAAGGGAATAATCTCAATCTTATAGCATCATCGGACACTGAGTTAATCTTGAAGGTGGAACAAATTTGGAGGAATCGAGACAAATGAGCATGCGGGTCTTTTGAACCATCCCAATTGTGCTTGCTTTGATTTCAAAGTTATTAGCCGTCATGGTGGGAGCATGCATACTGAATTCCTCATGAGTAAACTGAGGCCTTTCATAATCATACAAGGTTCGCCTTGGTTCTGGCATGACTGAAGGTTTACTAATCTCAACTCGTGTTCCTTGATGTTCTAAATTCTCAGCCACCTATCCCAATCATTGATGCAAGGCTCTCTCGATTTCGTTGACTGGTTCTACCAGATCTGCTTGATTGGCGCTTGTCATAAGATGGTGCCTTGCACAGTAATGAGAGTCAATGATCAAGAAATAAGAGGATGATAGTGAAACAAAATAAAGTCAAGTAAAAGGAAAAATATGTGCAAAAAGGAATAAAAAGATGAAAAAGTACAGAATTAAAGAAACAATGGCTAAATCAATAAACTCTAAGTTTTCTGAGTATTCCTTGTGGGTCCCTGGCAACGGTGCCAAAAACTTGATACACGATCCGCAAGCGTACGGAGTCATCAAGTAATACCTCTTGTGCGAGCACGAGAGGGTCCTATTCCCTCGGCCCAAGGATTTACCCTTACTTCCTCTTCGCGTATTATCTAGCCGAAAGATTTGAAGGGTTTCTCTAATCTACTAATTAAAGTGAAAGAACTACAAGTGGAGTCTAAAACAAGGCAAGGGTATAAAATCAAGGGACAGAAGTGGTCATGGATGCAGATTCCCTAGGGGCTACTAAAGTGTAAAGGATGTTAAGAATGTCATGCAATTGAGTGTTTGGACCTAGTGATTTTCTAAATTAGATAAACTCGATGGTCACGGCAATTGACCCCTAATCTGGTATAAGTATTGATACGGAATTTCTTCCGATCAAATCCTCATACGATTGCATTAATAAAAGGGAAAATCTCTAATTAGAGCCGGAACACAACTTGGTCTAGCCCTAATATTGGAGGGGTACAAAATACCCGATGGTCACGATGTATTCGTACATAAATCCCTTCCAAACTTGGTGTGTCTAGTACAAGGGCGATGGTCACGCTACCAAGTACAACCTAGGAGTTGGTTTACAGAGTTCTCATGTAAGAAACACATCAAATGCACCAAGAATGAATCACAAACACACAACAATTGGAATAGACAAAATTAGATCATCCAAATACACAAGTTCACCCCAAGGTTCACCGGCATCCGTTGACCTTGGGGTCTACTCGTCCATGCAAACAAATACAAACAATAGGTCCATGAAAACAACTACAAATGTGATAAGTGCTTGTGCGATATGAATGCGAAGCATTCATTCCTTATGTTGAGCGTTACTTTTCTCAGGCTTTTACATTAATATGTGTGTTTTTATGTTACTTTTATGCAGGTAAGGTTGTGAGGCTAAATATGAAGGAAATAGGCCAATGTGGATCATAATGCACCTATTTTGGAGGAGATCTTGCTAAGGTTCAAACGCAAAGACATAGGTCAGGTGTGAGATGCTAGAGTGTGTGCCAACCTCCTCGTATTCGAGTGAGCACATTCATTTGGAGGGGCACAAAGGCAGTCACACTCGAACATTCTGATTTATGCATACAAGAACAAGAACCCCACCAACATATATATCATTGAAGAAGCAAGTGATTTACGACGTGAACGTGTGCCCGTTTGGGTTACCCCAATGAAAGTATGGAATTCGGGAGTATTTCCGGCATAGTACTGTAGCAGCCCGGCCGAGAAATCAGAGAAACAGAGAATCCACACGGGCGTGTGGAAATTATCCACGCTCGTGTGGAAATTCCACAGGGGCGTGTGACATCATACACGCCCGTGCAGTCGCCCGATTCCAGCCCTATGTAAAGCCGTTTTCATCCACGATTTTGAGATTCTTTTCTCCATCTTTTCCCCAACTTGTGAGAGGACTTTCGGCTAGGGTTTCTGAGGGGTATTGGCCAAGGTTTTTGGAGAAGTTCTACTGGCTCCGACATCGTGATTCCATTAGGAAGAAGGTTGGTAGGGGAGCTTCGATCGAGGCGTATCCTATACCGGACGAAGGAATCTTTGGACTGACAGTAGAGGACTCTCCACAAGACCATCGACACGACCATCGAGGGGGTTTCTTTATGGATTCATTGCTTTTTACATTTCGATTTCTTTGATTGTATTAAGCTCCATGGAGAGCTAAACCCCTAGTGGGTACTTGGATGATTGTGAACCCTAGGATGTATTCGTTTTCATTGAACTACTTTTATTATGCTTTCAATAAATTGATGTTTATTGTGAGTTCCAACCTTGAATGCTTGATTGTATGAACATTTCCCCTAGAGTGACACTAGGGTTGAGAGTTCTTGTTGGTAACCTTGTGAGTGAGTGACACACCACGAGTGTTAGACAAAGCTAGGTTGGAGAGGGTTGAGAGGGTGAGTCGAGAGGTACAAGAGCGTCCCCTTTCCCCTCCGGCGTGATAGATTCTACCTCCGTTCCTTGAGTTCTTTTGCGGCCATAATAGAGTGAGTGGTCTAAGGGATGAACCTCCGCTGGGGCCTAGTTGCGCGTGCAATGGAGTGAAGCGTTGAGAGGATCTTAGTATCTAGGGCTTAATTGTGGCTAGGGACCTTCCGCCTGGACCAAAGGGTTAGGTCTACATTTAGGAAGAGATTTATCACTTGGAATCTCTAGAGTTCATTGCAACTCTATGCGAGTGCGAGGTGTTGAGATTGTTCGATTTCTCCTCCGGGACATGTATAGAGTTAGGCATAGTTGACCTTAGATTTGGGACTATGTATGTAAGGAATTCCACGACTCACCATTGCATTGATTAGGAAGCATAATAGAGAGTTCTTGCACTTGAAGCGATTATCCTAGGTGAAGCATTATCCCAGTACCCCATCTTTATCGATTGCCTTACCCTCTTCATACTTTTGCTCTTCCACTTGTTGATTTTATTGTTGAGAATTGAATCAATTTCACACCTATCACAATTGATCTTCCACATAGCTAAGAATCAAATTAAGTATTTTCACTCCCTACTCCCTTGGATTCGACCCCGCTCACCCGGGATTATTACTTCGACAGGCCCGTGCACTTGCCGGATATAAGCAAGGGGAACTTGTCAAAATGGCATAAGAAAACTCCCTCAAAAAATAGAAATGAGATGACAAGCCAAGTGACCTGGAAGGCTTCCACGGACGCCGCGATTGGGGTTGCTTCCCTTATCGTCTACAAACTCCCAAAGAAGAAATTGATGAAGATCTAGGCAAACCAAGCTTCTCCCTTTGATTCTCCTTCTCCAAAACGTGTGATCTTGCCTCCTCTGAACTGGTCAAAGTCGGCTCCAACAACTCCCGCAAAAGCTTTCTCCAAACACCTCCCCCATTTTGCCCTAGAAATTCAGTACAATATATACCTCGTCATATCCATACAGGCTCCATGCAGGCGCATGGAGCCCGTGAATCTCATTGTCGTTTCGCCCAGAAAAGTTGTCTGTGCTACAGTGCTCAGCTACAGTATTCCTGCTACAGTAGCCGGGGGTTGTTAAATTCCAGCAAACCTCACGGGCACCCATGCGGCCGCATGGACCCCGTCAAGCTCACAGCCGAATGCTCGCAGCATGAATAGTGACTCCGCTACTTTACCGCTATAGTGCCTGCTACAGTGCTCGAACCCCAACAATGCCATTTTTAGTGTCGAATTCATCCAATTTGCATTTTTGAGCTTCGTTTGACTCTTTTAAGATTTGCAACACCAAAATAACCAATTTATACTTAAATGGGCATCAATTTATTAAAATATACACAAGTAATACAAGATTAATATGTATAAAATACGTACATTTAGGTGTTTATCAATTCTCATGCTTGTGCAAAGAAGTGGTGTGGTTGTGAAGTGTAGCCTCGACTGATTGAAATCTTGTATCCGATGATTGCACAAATCTAGTCAAGGCCTTCTCTAAATCAGTCATTCGGGTTTCTAAGCCTAAAACTCGGTTCTCTATGTTTGGGGCTTGTTGTTGTTGGAAACCTATTGGTACCATGGCCTTTTGTGGTCCTTGGTTATTCCATGAGAAATTGGGATGATTCTTCTAACCAAGATTGTAGGTGTTGCTATATGGATTCCCTTGGTTCCTCATTGCATTACCCACAAAATCCACTTTCTCCACTGAAGATACATCACCAATAGAGATCGGGCAATCGGAGGGAGCATGTCATCCACCGCATCCGGTGCAAGTAGTCACGCCCGCCACTCTATTAGAAGTTAGAAGGTCTAATTTCTTACTCAATGATTCCACTTGAGCTGCCAATGAAGTTACTGCATCTATTTCTTGAAGCCCGGCCACCTTTTTCTTTTCCCGCGCATTCCACTGATAACTGTTCATGGCCATGTCTTCTACTAACTGTCGGGCTTCTTCCTATATTTTACTCCCCATTATACCTCCTATGGCGGTATATAACAATTGCCTTGTACTCAGATTCAACCTATTATAGAAAGTCTTAATAATCATTAATTCGGGAAATCCATGCTGTGGCACCTCCGTAAAATATCCTTGAAGTGCTCCCATGTCTCAAACAATGACTCTAACTCCATCTGCACAAACGATGATATTTCATTGCGAAGCTTAGCCGACTTCCCTAGAGGAAAGTATCTAGCAATAAAAGCTTCGACCACCTTGTTCCAAGTCGTGATGGAGGCCTTGGGCAAAGAATATAGCCACTGCTTGGCTCTTCCCTTGAGAGAGAATGGGAAAGCCCTCAATCTAATAGCATCATTCGATACACCGTTAATCTTCAGCATAACACAAACTTCCAAAAAGTTCTCTATATGGTTGTTTGGATCCTGATCGGCCAAACCATTGAACTACGCTGATTGTTGAATCATTTGGATGAATGCTGGCTTCAGCTCGAAGTTTGGAGCTATAATCGGGGGTTGCACAATACTCTATTGCTCATTTTGCTCATTTTGTTCCGCTATATTATCTAACCCTTCAACTTCTATTTTAACTTGATTAGACGGTTCTTGCACAGGTTCTTTTCCCCTTCTTCTGAGTGTACATTCAAGTTCAGGATCTCCTTCAAACCATATCGAAGGGTTCCCTCTGGTCAAAACCTAGAGCTGCACCCAAAGAAAGAGAACAAATCTGAATGATGATAGAAAACGAAGACGGGAAATATAATGAATAAATGAATAGCTAAGAAAACAAAGTGCAAAGTATTTCTAAACGCCTACTCCCTGGCAATGGAACCAAAAACTTGACAACGCCCCTTGCCTATATCCCGCAAGTGGACAGGTTTGTCGAAGTAATAAATCCCAGATGAGTGGGTATCGTATCCACACGGAGTAGGGAATAAAAATACTTGAATTATTTCATAACTAAGCAAAAAGTAAATAATAGCTGTGTTATAAGATGTAATGTAAACAAAAGTAAAAGAGATAAGAGAAAAGGTACAAGTAAAGGGGAAGTAAGGCAATCGATACAAATGGGGTACCCGGATATTGTTCCGCCTTGGACAATCGTTTCAAGTGCAAAAACCCTACAATATGCTTTCTAACTAATACATTAATGAGTCATGGATATCCTTCAATACATGATCCTAAATCTAAGGTCAACCATGCCTAACTCTATATATGTCCCAGAGGAAAATTTGAACAATCTCTCAACCTCGCACTCGTATAGAATCGCAATGAGTTCTATTGATTCCAAGTGATAAATTCTCTTCCTAGATGTCGACCTAACCCTTTGGTGCAAGTGAAAGGTCCCTAGTCACAATTAAGCCTAGGTGCTAAAATCACTTTAACACTTCACTCCGTTACCTCTGCAACTAAGCCCTAGTGGAAGGTCATCCCTTTGCCCATTCACTCTACTATAGCTGCAAAGAACTTGAGGAAATGGAGGTAGGATGAATCCCACCTGATGGGAAAGGGGATGCTCCGCTACCTCTTTACTTATCCTCTCAACCCTACCCAATCTAGCTTTGTCTAACCCACTTGGAGTGTCACTCACTCACAAGTGTTACCAAAAAGAACTCTCAACCCTAGTGTCACTCTAAGGGAGTATTCAAACAATCAAGCATACAAGATTTGAACTCGATTAACGCATCAATTAATGAATGCAATATAACAAGATTTAATGAAACAAATACATCCTAGGGTTCACAAATCCAAGTACCCACTAGTGAGTTTAGCTCTCCATGGAGCTAGTTACAATCAATGAAATCGAATGTAAAAACAAGTAATCCATAGAAAACCACCTCGGTAGTCATGACGATGGTCTTGTGGAGAAGCCTCTACTTGTCCAATGGTCCCTTTGTCCTGCCTAGGATACACCTCGCCGGATCGGCGCCGACGAAAGCTATCCCACTAACCTTCTTCCAAACGGAACGCGATGTCAGAGCGCAGAACATCTCCAAATCCCTAGCCAATATCTTCTTCCAATCGGGCATCCACAAGCCCCTGTGGATTCCCCACACGGCCCGTGTGGAATTTCCAGACGGGCGTGGATAATTTTCACACGCCCGTGTGGATTCTCTGAAATTTTCTTTTTTGGCTTGTTGTGAACAGTAACTGTTCCAATGGATTGCTACAGTGTTTTTAACAATTCCATGCCAAAGTAACGGCCTGAAATACTCACGAATCCATGTTTTCATCGAGGTAACATAAACTGGTGCATATTTACATTGTAGGTCACTTTACTTCTTCAGCAACAGCTTTATCAGTGAAGATCTTGCTATTAATGTACAACTCGAGATACTCGAATGTGACTGCCTTTGTGCCCCTCCAAATCATTTTGCTAACATTAATACACGGAAGTTGGCACACATTCTCGCATCTTGAGCCCGACTTATGTCTTTACATTTGATCCTTCTTAAGATTTCATCCAAATGGTGTATTCACGATCTATATTGGTTTCTTTCTCTAACATTCGGCTTCACAAACCTATATGCATGAAAGTAACATAAATGCACATGTATTAGCGCTAAAACCTGATAAAAGTAACGCTCATCATAAGGAAAGAACACTTCACATTCTTATCACACAAGCACTTATCACCTACATTATTAGGCTCATCATGGGGATGGGCCTATTGGACGTGATCAGAGGCGTGGAGAAAATGATTGTACCACCCCACCTCGACTTGGAGACCAAGCGGCTGATGGGTATGATCCATAGATATAGAGGGGTGTATATGCTGAAAATACCCCCACCTGAGAGAGCTGAGGGAGGAGGAGATGCTGCTAAGGGGTCTCAGCCAGCGCAAGAGCCACAGATGGAGACAGAGATACCCCCCCATAGTATAGGAGCCACCTCCTGTGTATATATTTTCCCCGACTCAAGCCCATGATCATTTTGAGATGTTCGATAGTGCTATAGGGATATTACAGGCAGACTTGGCAGAGGTTTGTATGACACAGGCCGCGAACCATATAGAGATTATGACGCGTCTCCACATCTTACAACAGATTCTCAAGCGAGATACAACATCTCCCTTTGTGATGAGATCGAGGACTCCTTTGGCAGCACCCACACCATCGTCACCAGTTACAGCATCAATTGACCCACCACCTATAGTATCTTCACAAGTAGTAGAACTAGCATAGCTAGCAGACACTAACGCTTGAGGCATCGATTTTTTTACTTGTTTTCATATTTCATTTCTGCATTATATTTTAGACTTGTATTACTCAGAAAGGATCTTCCTTCTGAGTTCATCTTTTATTTTCATTGCTTTCTCTTTATATACTCGAGTTATTTTGTTTTTGTTGAGCTTCACTGAACCCCTTTGTGTATACATGTAGATGGTCTTGTGAGTATGGAATTTGAGGGCTAGTCATGGACATGATGAATGTGATATTCACATAGCCGTGTGTGCTCCACATCCCATTGGAACTCAACTCCCAAGAAACATAGCTCTGTCAAACGTACCATTACGAGTTCAAGGGAGTATTGTTTCAATTGTCCACCTCTATATATGTTTTTGATTGCTATATATTTTATTGTGCTTGCACGCGTACATTGAGGGGAATGTACATTTTAAGTGTGGTGCTTGGGGGGGGAGTTCACATTACACATATTCAATACTTATGCTCCGCCTAGGACAATCGTTTCAAGTGCAAGAACCCTCTATTAGGCTTCCTAATCAATGCAATGGTGAGTCGTGGAAATTCTTAAATACATAGTCCCAAATATAAGGTCAACTATGCCTAACTCTATACATGTCCCGGAGGAGAGATTAGATAACCTCTCAAACTCGCACTCGAATAGAGTTGCAATGAGCTCTAGGGATTCCAAGTGATAAATTTCTTCCTAATTAAAGACCTAACCCTTTGGTCCAGGTGGAAGGTCCCTAACAACGATTAAGCCCTAGATACTAAGATCACCTCAACGTTTCACTCTGTTGCACGTGCAACTAAGCCCCAGCGGAGGGTCATCCCTTAGACCATTCACTCTATTATGGCCGCAAAGAAATCGAGGAACGGAGGTAGAATCTCTCACGTCAGAGGGGAAAGGGGACACTCTTGTACCTCTCGACTAACCCTCTCAACCCTCTCCAACCTAGCTTAGTCTAACGCTCGTGGTGTGTAACTCACTCACAAGGTTACCAACAAGAACTCTCAACTCTAGTGTTACTCTAGGGGAAATGTTCATACAATCAAGCATTCAAGGTTGGAACTCACAACAAACATCAATTAATTGAAAGCATAATAAAGAGATTCAATGAAACAAATACATCCTAGGGTTCACAAATACCCAAGTACCCACTAGGGGTTTAGCTCTCCGTGGAGCTAAGTACAATCAAAGAAATAGAATGTAAAAGCAATGAATCCATAGAGAAACCCCCTTGATATTCATGTCGATGGTCTTGTGGAAAGTCCTCTATTCGTCGTCCAAGGATTCCCTCGTCCGGTATAGGATACGACTCGATGGAAGCTCCCCTACAGTGATTGCTACAGTAACCTTCTACAATACTCTTCCAAAAATACTCACGAATCCACTTTTCATCGAGGTAACATAAACGGGCACAAGTTTATGCCGTGGATCACTTTGCTTCTTCAATGACGGATAAGTTGATGGAGATCTTGTTCTATGTTCATAAATCGGAATGCTTGAGTGTGACTGCCCTTGTGCCCTCCAAATGGTTGTGCTAACTCAAATACGGGGGAGGTTGGCACACACTCTAGCATCTCGCACCCGACTCATATCTTCGCTTTGAACTTTAGCAAGATTTCCTCCAAAAATCGTGCATTGTGATCCACATTGGCTTCTTTCCTTCATAATTGGTTTCACAACCCAACCTGCATAAAAGTAACATAAAAACACACATATTAGTGTAAAAACCCGAGAAAAGTAATGCTCAACATAACGAAAGAACGCTTCACATTCATATCGCACAAGCACTTATCAGGAGCTAAAAGTAGATCGTGCATGCACTTTGTTGATGAAATCTTGAAGTGAACAAATGCGAAGACACGAGTTGTGCTTAAAGACACGTGATTGTGTGCCAACCTCCATTATGCTCAAGAAAATACATGGTTTGGAGGGGCACAAAGGCTGTCACATTCGCTTGTTCCGACTTGTGCAATCTTACTAAGATTATTGTCAAGGTGATTTTTATTGAGGATGCAGCGTGATCTACCGCATGGATGTGTGCCCATTCATGTGGCCTCGATGAAGAGTGTGGAATAGGGAGTATTTTGGCAAAGTATTGTAGCAGTTACTGTTCATAGATCGCAAAAATTTATTTCCTGGAGATTCACACGGGTGATAAGTGTCTAAATGTACGTATTTGAGTGTATGTATTTGTTACCTCTAGCATGTATTTTCATTAGAATTAATGCCCGTTTTGTGCTTAATCGTGTGTTATTTGCTTTGCAGAGTACTATAGCAGCGACACTGTAGCAAGATTAATGTAGCTGTCGCTGTAGCACCTGGAGAGTTTCAAGTCAGGATTTGGATCATGGCATACGGCCTCAATGCTGCCCGGTATAGAGCCCGGGATGATCACTATAGCTATAATAGAAGATATTTACTTGATGGAGTTTGCCTACCCCAAATAGTGTCAATGTTGAGCTCCATAGCGAGTGGTATAGCACTCAGGATGGAGGCCATAGGGAGTGGTATAGCACTTGGTATAGCACTCATGATGGGGGCCATAGGGAGTTGTATAGCACTCGGGATGGAGGCCATCAAGGGGGTATGATGAGTGGTATATAAAGGGATTTTTGCAGAAAGATTGGGGACTTTTTGGCTGGACTTCTTGGAGATTCTAGGGCAGAATTTTGAAGGGTTTTTGGCAGCCATCACTTGGAGGAAGGAGAGAAAGGAAGACACCATTCTTTGAGAGAGTTTGGCTTGAAGCTTGGGAAGATCAAGAGCTTGAACTTAAAGGGGAAGCCTCATCATCAAAGGAGGAGAAGCATTCGGCATCTCTTGGGCTAGAAGAAGTATCATTCGGCCAGCATTCTCTCTCCTCTTCATCATTTGGACTAGGGAGTGTCATTTATGCATTTACTTCTTGCTTTTGTTGTGTTTGAGATACTTATTTGTATGATGGCACACTAGATCCCCAAGGGCGCCGGATGTAGGTGAACCTTGGGGGGTTCATCTTGTATTTTGGATGCTACATTTATATTTGATATACATTGGTGTGATTTATGATTTGGCTCATTATGTTTCATGCGTAGAACTATTATGTGGAGAAATCCTTAGTTCTTGTTTGAGTTATACATGTAGACGTGACCTACTCGCGTGTACTAGATCGTTAATGAGCTAATAGGATTATTTGTTGACCAACATGGTGAGAAATTGGGTGTAGGTAGCCCCTCCGAACCATGAGGATAAACTTAGGTTAAGTGTGTCCTTGTTGCGTGATCTCCATTCACTTAATGCAATCATAGGAATATGACTAAGGAGAGATCCTTGTCATCATTTGTACGGGATTAGGGTTTAGCCGCCGAGAAATTGGGATTGAACTATTGTTGAGGTCCGTCGGTCTAAATCACCCGTGCCATGTATTTTCATGCATCCTTATATCTTGATGACCCCTCTTGGGAATCCTCACCCCTAGGCCTATTCTTATCATCATTGCTCTTGTGTTTTTCTTGCTTGACTTGGAGTTGTTACACTTGTGTTTTATTTACAATCTTGCTTGTATTAGATTAGTATACCATGCTTGAATTGTATGGTTAGAAAGTGAGTGATGGAGGAGTAACAGGAGCCCCTTAACCCCGTGGAATACGATCCTTGGGTTTTTGCTCAAGGTATTACTTGGCGACCCCGTACACTTGTGGGTAATCAATCAACGGGCGTGTGGAAATTCCACACGCCCATGTGGATGACCGATTCCAGCCTATTTAATGCCGTGACTTATGACATTTTCGGGGATCCGTTTCCTATTTTTTTCTCACCTTTACCAAATCTTTGGAGCTGCTCACAGCTAGAGTTTGGAGAGGCTTTGGCAAGGTTTTTGTAGTGGTTCTACGGCCTTCAACACCACGTTCCATCGGAATATAGTTATTGGAGGAGCTTTTATCGACATCGATTCGGTGAGGTGTGCCCTAGGCTTAATGAGGGAACCTTTGGAGAAGATGAGGCTACTCCGCAAGACCATCAATACAGACTACAAGGGGGTTTTGCTCATGGTTTGCATGTTTTTACTTTTGATTTCATTATTGATTGTATCTTCCTCCATGGAGAGCTAAACCCCTAGGATGATTTTATTTGATTGACCTTTCATTATGTTTTGTTTAATTGATGTTCTAATTGAGTTCCAATCTTGAATGCTTGTTGAGTTGATTTTCCCTTAGAGTGATACTAGGGTTGAGAATCCATCTTGGTAATTCTTGTGGATGAGTAACACACCATGAGGGTTAGACAAAGCTAGGTTGGAGAGGGTTGACAGGATGAGTCAAGAGGTAGCGGAACGTCCCCTTTCCCTTCGGGTGTCATAATAGAGTGAAGTGCTAAGAGAGGAACTCCGTTGGGCCTTAGTTGCACAAGCGACAAAGTGAACCTTTTCAGTAATCCATAGAGCTGGGGCTTAATTGAGACTAGGGGTCTCTCACCCGAACCAGAGTGTTAGATCTATATTAGGGAAAAAGGGTTTATCACTTGGAGTCCTGACAATGTCCTTTTGCGTGTGTACAACAAGTGCATGGGTTTATCGAAGTAATAATACCCCGGTGAGTGGGTAGTTGAATCCACAGGAAATAGTGATTAGAAACACAAAGATTGATATTTAGTTAGAACGAGAATGAATTAATAGTGATGTGAATAAGAATCAATACAAATAGAAATAAGAAAAGAAGAAGGAGGCACAAATGAAATATAGGAGAGGTAATCGACGATAAATGGGCACCCGGACATTACTCACCCTAGGACTATTGTTTCAAATGCAAGACCAATCATTATGTTTCCTAACAGATGTATAATGAGTCGTGGAAATCCTTAAACACACGGTCCCAAAACTTAAGGTTAACCATGACTAACCCTACGCTATGTCCTGGTGGAGAAATTTCTCAGTCTCGACACCTCACACTGTGCTAGGTTGCTTTAGGCTCTAGGGATTCCATGTGATAAACCCTATTCCCTAAAATAGATCTAACCCTTTGGTCCAGGTAAAAGACCCAAGTCACAATTAAGGCACAGATACTAAGGATTACTTCAACACTTCACTCAGTTTCTTGTGCAACTAAGCCCCAGCGGAGTTCGTCTCTTAGCACTTCACTCTATTGTGACCACAAAGAACTTTTGGAACTTGGAGATACGATAAATCACACCAGAGGGGAAAGAGGACATTCCACTACCTCAAGATTCACCCTCTCATCCCTCTCTAGTCTAGCATTGTCTAACCCTCATGGTGTATCACTCATCCACAAGAATTACCACAATCAATTCTCAACCCTAGTGTCACTCTAAGGGAAAATCAACTCAACAAGCATTCAAGATTGGAACTCAATTAAAACATCAATTAATGAAAGCATAATAAGAGGTCAAAGAAATAATATCATCCTAGGGTTTATAAGGTCAAGTACCCACTAGGGGTTGAGCTCTACATGTAGAAAAATACAATCAATAATTAAATCAAAAGTAAAAATACGCAATGTAAAAACATAAACTAGGACAAGTCCATGCTGTAGATCGCATTGCATCTTCAAACAAAAACATATTTGACGACAATCTTGCTAGTATTGCACAAGTTAGAACATGTGAGTGTGACTACCTTTGTGCCCCTCCAATTTGCATATTCACTTGAGCACAATAGAGGTTGGCACATACTCGCATGTCTTTGAGCACAACTTGTGTCTTCATGTTTGCTCACTCCAAGATTCCATCAACAAAGTGCAAACACAATCTACTTTGGCTTCTTTCTTCCATACTTGTCTCCAAAGCCCCACATGCACAAAAGAACACAAATACACTTGTATTAGCGATGGAATATGAGAAAAGTAATGCTAATCATAAGAAAAGAATACTTCGTACTACTAATAGACAAGCACTTATCAAACTCCCCCACACTTAAGCTTTTGCTTTTCCTCATGCAAAAATAAAACATTGATGTTTAGAAGAAGGGAATATTGAAAGTTCTTGGCCTTAGGTTCACCAAAGCATGCATGGAAAGCATTCTACAAGTAAGGGAATTTCAACACTAAATACAAAAAAATCAATGTTCTAGCTAAAAACTCGAATAAAAAAGGACAACAAACCCAAAATTGTGTAAATGTGTGTAGAGTCACTCAAGTCAACCTAACATATACTTCTTAAAGTTCTAAGCGTAAAGGACTTATTTATATACAAAACAAAGCAAAGAGATGGTAGTAGCTTCACACATCCTCTAAGGTAGCCCTTTCCAAAGCGGCCCCCAATGTGTCTTTCGTACTTTCGAAGTGGTAGCTCTTTCTACCGGGGTAATAGCTTTCACTCATCCTATGAGATAGTTCTTTCTCTCATTAGGGCATAACTAGTATCAGACTTATGAGAGTAGCTTTATACTCATAGGTGCTAGCTCTTTCCACACTAAATGCACAACCAAAACAAACATTTTTGTCTTTTTCCTTTTTTTAAGCAAAAACAAAAAATTAACACAAGAAACAAAACTAACTAATCCCTTAAACATGGAACTTGAGTTTTCACAAGATTTAATGAGCGAGTACCGCAACAAGTGTCTATTGGATAAAAATTCTTAGAAATTCAAGTAAAAACTAGACCATGAGAACATTCAATGTTAAAAAAATTCTCCCTAAACTTAAAAAAATTCAACAATTGTAACTAAGGTAAACTGCCATTGGATATGTGAGCATGTAATTTCAATCAAAAACTTGTGTAATATACATGTATAATGTGAACTCTCCCTCAACCCCCCAAAACACTTAAGATGTACATTGTCCTCAATGCACGCATGGAAGCACAATAAAAAGTATAACATTCAAGATCATATGTGAAGGTAGGCAATTGAAACAATACTCCCCTGAACTCCTAATGGTATGTTTGATGGATGACACATCTGAATATGCATGTAAACCGCAAATGCACGTGTGTCAAAGTAATAATACCCCGGTGAGAGGGTAGTCGAATCCATAAGGAATAGTGCTTAGAACCACCAAGATTACTATTTAACTAGAATGAAAATATGTTGAAAGTGATGTGTGACAACAAACTCAATGCAAATGAAAATAAGAAAAGATAAATGAGGCCCAATTAGAAGATATGGGAGGCAATCGATGATAAATGGGGTACCCAGATATTGTTTCGCCTAGGACAATAGTGAGTCATGAATATCCTTAATTGCATAATCCCAAATCTAAGGTCAACCATGCCCAACTCTATACATGTCCCGGAGGAGAAATCGAACAATCTCAACACCTCGTACTCGTATAGAATTGCAATGAGCTCTAGGGATTCCAAGTGATAAACCCTATTCCTATGTATAGACCTAACCATTTGGTCCAGGTGAAAGATCCCTGGCCACAATTAAGCCCTAGATGCTAAAATCACTTCAACACTTCACTCCGTTGCACTCGGAACTAAGCCCCAACGGAAGGTCATCCCTTAGCCTATTCACTCTACTATGGCCGCAAAGAACACTTGGAAGGTGGAGGTAGGATAGATCACACTAAAGGGGAAAGGGGACGCTCCGCTACCTCTCCACTCACCCTCTCAACCCTCTCCAATCTAGCTTTATCTAACTCTCATGGTGTGTCACTCACTCGCAAGAGTTACCAACAAGAACACTCAACCCTAGTGTCACTCTAGGGGAGTATTCATACAATCAACCATACAAGATTGGATTTCACAATAAACCCAAGCCACCAGCATCTCCAAAGATGGGGAAAGGTGGAAGAAAAGATAGGGGAAAAGATGGAGAAAAGAATGTTGAAATCGGGACTGAAATCAGCTTTTAAAGGGATGAAATAGGGGATCCACACGCCCGTGTGAGCGCCCCTGTGGATTTTTCACACGGGCGTGTGGAGTTTCCACACGCCTTTGTGAATTCTCTATTTTCCTGTTTTCTCGGCCAGCTGTGAACAATGCTGGTACAATATTCTTGATACAGTTTTTGCTACAGTACGGGAAATTTTGCTACAGTACAGTGCTGGTACGGTATTCTTGCTACAGTATTCTTGCTATAGTTTTTATAAAATTAAAATATTAAACCACAGACGAAGGAAATACTGGAAATTCTTGGCCTTAGGTTCACCAAAGCATACAATGAATGCATTCTATAAGTACGGGAAATTTCAACACTATATATGAAAAATCAATGCTCTAGCTAAAACTTGAATCAAAAAGGTGACAAACTTGAAATCGTGTAAGTATGTGAACTCACTCAAGTCGACCCAAAGTATACTCCTCAAAGTTCTACATATAAGGGACTTATTTATCTACCAAAGGTAACAAAAATTGAAAAAGTGTAGTAGCTTCACACATCCTCTAAGGTAGGCCTTTCCAAAGCGGCCGCTAAGGTGGCTTTCATACATTTGAGGTGGTAGCTCTTTCTACCAGGGTGGTAGCTTTCAAAAATCCCATGAGATAGCTCTTTTTCTCATTAGGGCATAACTAGTATCTGACTTATGAGAGTAGCTTCATACATCATAGGTGGTAGCTCTTTCCACCCAAGAAGCACAACTAAACAACAAAATTATTTTGTTCTTTCTTTTCATTTTTTTTAGAATTAACACAAGAAACAACTATAACTAGCCCCTTATGCATCAAACATGAGTTTCCAACAAAGTTCAAAGAGTGAGTAGTGCAACAAGTGTCAATCGGGCAAACATTCCAAGAAATTCAAGCAAAAACTAGAGAATGAAAATATTCATTGTTAAAGATTTTCCTAAACTCAAGAATATAATCAATGCAACTAAGGTGAACCGCCATTGGCTATGTGAGCATGTATATAAATCAAAACTAGTATAAAAGAGATGTGTGCACTATGAAACTCCTCCCCACACATAAGTTGTACATTGTCCCCAATGTACACATGCATACTCATTCATAATGTAACTCAATTGGATTCAGATGTGGGAGAAGCAATCAAAACAATACTCCCCTGACTCCTAGTGTTGCATTTGATGGAACTAAGTACTTGGGAGTGTTGTTCCAACGGGTCGTGAAGCCCATACGGCCAAGTGCCGAAACACCTTGGTCGTGCCCATGACAAAGTCTCAATTCCCATGATGACAAGACCATCTGCACGCATACACGATGGGGTTTCAGTGAAGCTCAATAAAAACAAAAATAACTCAAGTATATAAAAAGATAAGATAATGAATACAACTCGAGATACAAAATGAAAAATAAACTCGAAAATGAGAGTCCTTTCTCGAGTATATAAGTCCAAAAATAAAAATACGAAAATAAAAAAATGAGGAAAAATAAAAATCAAGTGTCGATGTCGCACTGGATCCTCTCACGCTGCTGGTACTAGATCAAAGGGTGTCGTTGGAGGTGGTGAAGGAGATGCTGGAGGGAGCGGGGGTCTGCCTCTCAATAGTCGTCATAAGAAGTCGAAACGGGCCATCATATCAACATACTGTGCTGACTGTATTGACCACATCTTGATGATCTCAAACCGTAATACACTCACAGTGCTCTCAAGCCTCTCAATATGATCATAGGCTCCCTCGAAAGGGTACCTGGGCCCCTCAAGTCTCGGTCGCCGTCGGGTGCGGAGCTTTCATCAGATCCATACCACCACCGGCGCCTCGTGGTGGTAGTGGTTAAAAATGTAAGCTCCAGTGCCCATATCTATGCACTACTCCCATCATCCTGAGAGTTACGAGTCCAAGCGAAGAGGGGTTAATCGTCTCGATCGGTATCCCAAGAGCATCACCGAGACCCATCCATAAAATAAGTTTAGTAATGTAGGGACCAACAAATAATACTCCCTACTCGTCCCTGCTCGGCCCTGGTACCACATGTACTCCACCACAATGTGCCCAGATTAATTGGCACGGACCTAGCAATGGAATATAGATAAAGCAGACTCTGTCGACTTAGAGTACTAGTGTTATCACCCTCGCCATCCATAGATCTCGCTAATGACAAATGAATAAATATCTCGTAGCTCAGCCGGGACAAACATGTGGCCTTGGATATTCCCGGTTCATGCTACCCCTATCCGCATAAAACCTGGTAAGCCTGCTATGGGCTCAAGGTGCCAAAGTAATCTGTTGGTAGATGTCCATACTCCTCAGTTTCTATATATGCTTCGTCGTACAAGCCCATGCGAACTGAAAACTCAGAAATGCTCATAGCAAATTGACGATCGAACATTCTAAAATGTATGTCATCTACAAACTCAAAAGATACTAGCACCTCCAAAGTCAGCGCCTGAAAACTGGCTCTTGTATAGACAACAACCTCTGCTAGCCTCCTACGGCCATCAGCGCCTCTAACTCCCTGATTAACTCATCACCCCGCTGGACCCCACTTACCACACTAAAGTCCACGAACCGGGATTAGCCAAACCTAAGCTCCGATAGCCGCTCAAAACGAGCTTGATATTCAGGATTCGGAAATACAATATGTGCTAGCTTAGGTGAAGGCACCCCAGGGCGCTTGCCTTCTTGCCTCCTCAAGTGCGGTGCCATTCCTGCAAAAAATGAGGAAGGAATGATCAAATAATAGTCAGGAACAACATACTGCGGAATTTCAAATGGGCCTGTGGAAATTACCCACGCCCGTGTCGATCTACGGGGTGTGAAAAGTTCATAGTTGTGCACCAATTCTCCAAAAAGACAACTTAAAACTGCCCCTAAGGACTTCCCAAACATACATAAGACATTATATCATGAAAATTGGCACAACTCAAGATTCTCAATCCAATAAAAACCAGGATTTGTGAAGAAAAGAGGATAAGAAGGGTTACTGATACAATAGATGATAGTATTCCGAAAATCGGCACGAAATGTAAAAAAAATCCTCTAAAAACAACGGTAAAGGGTCGAGAACTTGATCAGGAGTAGTTTTCGGGTGATTGGAGATGAAGAAAAAAGAGAATCCACAAAGATTTTTAAAGAAAAACTCGCGTCTCTTGGAATTCTGCGCATCCACACGGTCGTGTACCCCCTCAGGAAAGCTTCACAGCGGCAGGTGCATGCCCCTGTGTGCTCTCGGGAAAACACTCACTACCTCTGAACACAAATACACGGCCGTCTGAGAAATACCCATGCCCGTGCGCCCGACCCACAGGGGCAGCCGCACGCCCCTGGGGCTGCTCTGGACATCTGAGAAAACTCACTAAGTGTTCCGCACGCCAGTATGGAAATTCCACACAGGCGTGGGCCTTCACAAGCCCAACTCACAAGGGCAAGCGCACGCCCTTGTGACTTCTCGGGATGAAGAGAGCTCCTCTGTAGAGATTCGCACGGACGTGTGTAAATTACCCACGCCCGTGCGATCTTCACAAGGTCGCCCATAGGGGCTAGTCCACGCCCCTGTGTGCTTTAGGGAAAGTCTCCAAATCTTGAAAGGATTTCACAGGCCCGTGTGGAAATTCCACACCGGGCGCAGTGAGAATCGCATGTTGTTCACAGGGGGCTAGTCCACGCCCTTGTGCCTTCTCCGGATGAGCTCGCAATACAAAAACCATGGGCGGTGTTAATTCCACACGCCCTGTGTTTTCTCTCGGATGCCTTAGAAAAATTCTCGCAGTGCTCAGAGAAAAATTTTTCTGAAACATGTTTACACACTCAGAGCCTGTCCCAATATGCAATTTATACCAGTGAAAAAAATGACAAATAGCTCAAACGACCAAAACTTCACCAAATTCACATAAAAATGCACAATGAACTTGAAAACCCAGGATAAAAACACAGCGGAAATATAAAACATCAAGACACAAACACTCAACAATTTATTCAAGCAACACTAAACTACCAAATTAAGAAAATGGTAAACACTTGGGTTGCCTCCCAAGAAGCGCTTGTTTAACTTCACTTAGCTTGACGGGGGCTCAAGCTAAGTCTTACCTCACGGGGGGCTCATAGATAAAAGTCTCCCTCTTACCCATCGCTTGGAAACATGATGAACAAAATCTCTTGAGGGTAGAGGTTGAATTATTGGGCTTGGGACTGCCTAGCAATGATTCAAGTGGTTTGTTCAGTTCACACATGTCTCCAATAGCCTTGGAGCATTTCTGGTGGCGTCTCCTAGCCCTCTTCAATTTCTGGAGCACCTTGTTCAAGATCCCTAGGGTAGATGGTACTTCTTCCGTCGAACCAAGCATCATGATCTCTTCATTGTCCTCCTCTCTGTCGAACAAGCCTTCGTATGGATCTGTATTGAACATTTCCTGTATGTATTCATCAATAATCTCATCAGTAGCATCTAGAAAATATAAAGCATCATCAAAATGAAGAGAATGTCGCATGGCTTCAGCAAGGCGGTATGTGAGCTTGTCATTTCCAACTCTCAAAGTTAGCTCTCCGCCGTCCATGTCAATCAATGCCTTGGAAGTCCGTAAAAATGGCCTCCCATGTATAAAGGGTACATCTGCATCCTCATCGACATCTAGCACTATGAAGTCAACCGAAAAAATATACTTGTTCACCTTGACAAGCACGTCCTCGATGATGCCTCTCAGATGTCTCACCGTTCGGTCTGCTAGTTATAAAGTTATCCGAGTAGGTCTAGGCTCGCCTAAGCCTAGCTTTTGGAAGAAAGTGGATGGCATGACGTTGATGCTAGCCCCTGAATCCGGCAATGCCATTTCTTCACCTAGATTACCGATATTACACGGAATGATGAAGCTTCCTGGGTCTTTCTTCTTGTTCGGCATGTTCTTTTGCAAGACCGACAAGCAAGACACATCTAAGATCACTGAAGCATTCTCGTCCAACTTCCTCTTGTTGGTAAACAAGTCCTTTAAGAATTTGGCATACTTAGGCATTTGGTCCAATGGCTCAACAAAAGGAATATTGATGTGGAGTTGACAAGGTCCCCTTGCGTATATCCCGCAAGTGCACGGGTTTGTCGAAGTAATAATCCCTGGTGAGCGGGTATCGAATCCACAGGGAGTAGGGAATAAAAATATTGCCTATTTCCTTCATACTCGGCTTCACAACCCTACCTGCATAAAAGTAACATAAAAACACACATATTAGTGTAAAAACCCGAGAAAAGTAATGCTTAACATAAGGAATGAACGCTTCGCATTCGTATCGCACAACCACTTATCAAACTCCCCCACACTTAAGCTTTTTCTTGTCCTCAAGCAAACATAAAAACATTCTGTGTATTAATGAAGAAAATATTGAAAGTGCTTGGCCTTAGGTTCACCAAAGTATACAAAGAGAGCATTCTACAAGTGAGAGAAATTTCAACACTAAATGTGAAAAATCGAAACTCTAGATAAAAACTTGAATAAAAAAGGACAACAAACCCGAAATCGTGAAAGTGTGTGGACTCACTCAAGTCAACCCAAGGTATACTCCTCAAAGCTCTAAGTATAAGGGACTTATTTAACTACACAAGTGACAACAATTTCAAAGATGGTAGTAGCTTCACACATCCTCTAAGGTAGCCCTTTCCAAAGCGGCCGCTAAGGTGGCTTTTCACACTTTCGAGGTGGTAGCTCTTTCTACCCGAGTGGTAGCTTTCACTCATCCTATGAGATAGCTCTTTCTCTCATTAGGGCATAACTAGTATCTGACTTATGAGAATAGCTTCATACTTCATAGGTGGTAGCTCTTTCCACCCAACAACACAAATAAACAATAAAACTATTTTGTTCCTTCTTTTCATTTTCATCATTTTTTTTTAATTTAGCACATGAAAATAAACCTAACTAGTCCCTTTAACATCGAACATGAGTTTCCAATAGAGTTCAAAGAGTGAGTAGTGCACTAAGTGTAAATCGGGCAAAAATTCCTAAAAATTCAAGCAAGAACTAGAGCATGAAAACATTCAATGATAGAAATTCTCCTAAACTCAAGAATACAATCCTTGCAACTAAGGTGAACGCCATTGGCTATGTGAGCATATAACAATCAAGAACAATAGAAAAAATGTGTGCACTATGAAACTCCTCCCCACACTTAAGTTGTACATTGTCCTCAATGTACACATGCAAGATCACTCAAAATATATATATCATTCAAAAGCAAATGTGGCAGAATCAATCAAAACAATACTCCCCTAACTCCTAGTGTCGCGTTTGATGGAGCTAATTCCATGGGAGTAGTGTACCGACGGGTTGAGAGGCTCACACGGCCAAGTGCCTCAGCACCTTGGCCGTGCCCATGACTAAGTCTCAATTTCCAGGAAGACAAGACCATCTGCACGCATACACGAGGGGGTTCAGTGAAGCTCAATAAAGACAAAATAACTCAAGTGTATATAAAAGATGAAGCAATGAATACAACTCGATGATGCGAAAATGAAAATAAACTCAGAAGAAGAATCCTTTCTGAGTAACCAAGTCTAAAATAAAATACAAAGAAAGTAAAAGTAAGAAAGAGTCAAATATCGGTGTCGCGCTCGGGCGCTAGTGCTGCTGCTGCTGCTGGTGAAGCACATAGTGGGTCTACCGGTGCCGGGGTAGGGGATGAAGGTGCTGGAGGAACTGAGGGAGCATAAGGAGTCCTCGGCCACAATACAAATGATGAGGCGACGTCTCTCTCTAAAATCTACTGTAACATGTCGAAACGCGCCATGAACTCTGTGTACTGAGTAGCCTGTGTAGCCCTAATCTCGACAACCTCAGCTCGGACCACCCCTATAGCATTCTCGAGCCTCTCAAAGCGATCATTGGCTCGAGATGGTCAAAACATACGCACCGGGGTGGCTCCTCCGCCACTCGGAGGTGCCTCGATCTCCATCGCTGTCGGGCCGAGGCTCTGGGAGCGGGCCGAGATGCTCCGCTTCATCACCCTCATCCCTCGGCTATCTCCGAGTCGGTAGTACTAAAGCAAAAACCCATGTCCGAACCCGGCGGACCATGCCCATCATCCGCATCGTCTCTAGACTCAAGGGAGCAGGTACACTCGTCTTCTTGGCCCCGCAAATCAAATCCAAGAGACCCATGCCCAAAGCACTAATCTCAGTAATGTAGGGGCCCGAGAAGATCGCCTCCCGCCTAGTATAGTGTCCCTGATGTCTGATGTACTCTGCCAGGATGTGCCCTAAGTGAATCGGTACACGCTGTACCATCGAGTACAAGTACAGTAGCTCTGAAGGCTCAGGACACCAGTGCTATCACCACGGCCATTCACCCGACCTACTCATAATGGCATGCAAGTATCTCAGATGCAGGTCGGGAAAGGCACGTGGCCTTGGACACCCCCGGCTCGCATCGACCTTGACCACATAACACTCGTAAGCTCTCCGCAGGTCAAGGTTCCGTGGTAATCGCCCAGAATCGCAGCATACCCTCCTCAGATCTCGTGAATGCCTCCTTGTACAAGCCAAGTACTACTAAAAACTGTGTAATGCTCAAGCTATGGTGGTGTCCAAATACTCTGAACTGAATGGTGTCCACACTGTCGAAGCTCGCATACGATCTATCAAACTCAAATGATGATAGCACCTCAGTGCAAATTCTTGGATGGCTGGCTCTCTAATCGTCAGCAACTGCCGCCAACCACCTTCTGAAACGAGATCCTCGATCTCATAAGCAAACTCATCTCCCTGCTGCAGAGCTCGCAATATAGTAGTGTCTAAGAATCGAGTCTGCCCAAAACGGAGCCTCGACAAGCGCTCATAGCGAACCTGATGCTGTGGAATTGCAAACCGCATGCCCTCGGACTTAGGAGATGACTCACGTGGTCTCTTATCAGCTTTCTTCTTTGACCTAGGTGCCATAATTTGCAAGATTTAAATGAAATTGATCAACAAGTTGATAAACCAATGCTGCAGAAATCCACACGGTCGTGTGGAATTTCCGCATGCCCGTGCGGATCCACAGGGCGTGAGAACCGCACGGCCACGCTTCAAAAATCCAAAAATACAACTCAAAAATGCTTCTAACTTCATTCTAGACATAAATCATTGTTCTAATTGAAGAAACAAACCATTTACAACCAAATTAATAGATGGAAACATTGAATTGGCAAAAATCATGAGAAATAGGGCTTACCGATGAGATGGGAATAAAAAATCAAGAATTGGCCTGAAAACCTGGCTAAAATTCTCCCAAATTGGCGCTATGGAATCGGAGAGTGATGTGAAAGTGTTTTTAGACGAATAAAAGTTGTGAAGGGGGAGAGAAACTGTTCTTCTTTTAAAGAAAACTAACGACCCTTGGCGTTCTGTGCAACCACACGGGCGTGTGTTAATTATCCACGCCCATGCATCCTATAGGAGAGCTTCACAGAGGCAAATGCACGCTCCTGGGCGCTCTCGAGAAAAGCTTTCACTGACTCTGAACAAGTTCCCACGGGCGTGAGGAAAAGACCCACGCCCGTGCTCCCGACCCACAGGGACAGCCGCATGCTCCTGTGGCTTCCCTGGACATCCGAGAAAAATACTAAGTGTTCCACACGCCCGTGTGGAAATTTACCACGGGCGTGGACATTCACAAGCCAAACTCACAGGGGTAGCCGCACGACCCTGTGTCTTCTCGGGATGAAGAGAACTCCTCTGCAGAGCCTCACACGGGCGTGTGGAAATTACCCACGCCCGTGCGTGGTTCACAAGGTTGCCCACAGGGGCGAGTTTACGCCCCTGTGTGCCCTCGGGAAAATCTGCCCAACTGTGCAGGAATTCACACGCTCGTGCGGAAATTACCCACGGGCGTGCGACATTCGCATGGTCATTCACAGGGGCAGCCGCACGCCCCTATGCCTTCTTTGGATGGCTCGTAGTATGTTTTCTCTGATGACTTAGAAAAAATCTGCAGGCTCTGCAGAAATTCTCTTAACATGTCTACACACTCGTAGCCCTCGCCTCTATTATACAAATTTTACCAAATGAAAAAAACATGAAATAGAACCCAAACGACCAAACTTTCGCCAATTCCTCATAAAACACAAGATGAATTTTTAAAAACCCACAACAAAAATCGCAAAGACAAGCATCTAAAAAAAGTAAGACACCAACACTTAACAATTTATTCATGCAAACAAACTAAAAAGATAAGAAAAATAGTAAACACTTGGGTTGCCTCCCAAAGAAGCGCTTTTGTTTAACGTCACTAAGCTTGACATACCTTGCTTACCTCACGGGGGTTCATGAATGAAGGTTGCCCTCTTACCCATAACTTGAAAGCATGATGAGCAAAGTCTCTTGAGGGTAGAGGGATGTTCTATCGGGCTTCGCACCACCCTAACAATGGTTCATCCAACTTTCTTGGTTCATGTATGTCTCCATCAGTCTTGGAGCGTTTCCGGTGGCGTCTCCTAGCCCTCTTCATTTTCCGGAGCACCTTCTTTAATATCCCCGGGGAAGATGTTACTTCTTCAGTCGAACCAAGCATCATGACTTCTTCATTGCTCTCCTCTTGGTCGAACAAACCTTCATATGGATCTGGGTTGAACATTTCCTGCATGTATTCATCAACAAGCTCATCAGTAGTGTCTAGAAAATACAAAGTGCCATCGAAATCAAGAGAATGTCACATTGCTTAAGCAAGGCGGTAAGTGAGTTTATCATCTCCAAATCTCAGTGTGAGCTCTCCACTGTCCATGTCAATCAATACTTTGGAAGTCCTCAAGAACGGTCTCCTAAGTACCAAGGGTACATCCGCATCCTCATCGACATCTAGCACTACGAAGTCAATGGGAAAAATGTACTTGTCCACCTTGACAAGCACGTCTTCGATGATGCCTCTCGGATGTCGCACCGTTCGGTCCGCCAATTGTAAAGTCATTTGAGTAGGCCTAGGCTCTCCCAAGCCTAGCTTTTGGAAGAAAGTGTATGGCATGACATTGATACTTGCCCCTGAATCCGCCAATGCCATTTCCTCACCTAAGTTGCCGATGTTACATGGAATGATGAAGCTTCCCGGGTATTTCTTCTTGTTCGGCATGTTCTTTTACAGCACCGCCGAGCATGAAGCATCTAGCACCACTGAAGCACTCTCCTCCAACTTCCTCTTATAAGTTAACAAGTTTTTCAGGAACTTCGCATACTTAGGCATTTGAGCTAATACCTCTACAAAAGGAATGTTGATGTGGAGTTGCTTGAATAAACTCAGGAACTTCTTATAATGTTCATCCCCTTGGTCATTCTTCAGTCTAGAGGGATAAGGGATTCTTGGCTTAAAAGGTGGGGATGCCCCCTCTTTCTCTTTCTTTTTCTTTGCTCCCTCCTCAACCTCTATAACCTCCGGTGCATGTTCTTTCGGCTTCTCACTCAGAAGCCTCCCTTCAACCTCACGACCACTTCTCAAAGTGATCGCCTTCACATGTTCTTTAGGGTTGGTTTCCGTATTGCTTGGTAAACTTCCATGTGGCCTTTCGGAGAGAGACTTCGCAATTTGCCCCACCTGATTTTCAAGGTTTTGCAAAGAGGCGGTGTGGTTGCGAAGTGTAGCCTCGACTGATTCAAACCATGTATTTGCAGATTGAACAAATCTGGCCAAGTGCTTCTCTAAATCCGTCATTCGGGTTTCCAAGCCCCGAAATTTGCTTTTCCACTTGAGGGGCTTATTGTTGTTGTTGGAAACCCGGTGGCCCCATGGCCTTTTGTGGTCCTTGATTACTCCATGAAAAAGTTGGGATGATTCTTCCAACCTCGAATTGTAAGTATTGCTATATGGGTTCCCTTGAGGTCTCATGCCATTACCTACAAAGTCAACATTTTCCACTCAAGAAACATCACCAATAGAGATCGGGCAAATCGAGGGAGCATGTCCTCCACCACAACCGGTCCAGCTTGGTCATGGTCAGCAACTCTATTCGAGCTATGAGATCTAGCTTCTACTCGGACTTCTACTTGCGCCCGCCAATGAGGTTACCGCGATCAATTTCATGGAGACCGCCACCTTTTTTTCTTCTCCCTAGCATTCCATTGGTAACTATTTAACCCCATTTCCTCAATTAATTGACCGAGCCTCATCGGGAGTTTTTGCTACCTAAGGTACCTCCTGCTACAGCATCCAAGAGTTGCCTTTGTACTCGGGTTCAAACCATTGTAGAAAGGTTTGAACAATCATCCACTCGAAATCCGTATCATGGACACTTTCTCGAGAGCTCTTTGAACCTTTCCCATGTCTCGAATAGAGACTCCAATTCCAACTGAACAAAGGACGAGATCTCATTCCTAAGCTTTGCTGATTTTCCGGGAGGAAAGTAACGTGCTAGAAAAGCTTCTACCATCTCCTCCCATGTAGTGATTTGATGCTCTAGGTAATGAGTGTAGCCATCGCTTCGCTCTCCCTCCAAGGAAAAATGGGAAGGCTCTCAATATGATGGCATCATCCGTAACCCCATTTATCTTCGAGATGTCGTACACCCTCGAGAAAGCTCTCTATATGACTATTTGGATCTTTATCAGCCAAACCGTTGAATTGTGCGGACTGCTGCAGCATATGGATGAATGTCGGCTTTAGCTCAAAGTTCTGAGCTGTAATCGGGGGATGCACAATACTCGATTGTGTTCCCACATCAAGGTCCGCATAGTCGGATAGTGTTCACTGCTTTCTCATTCTGTCTCGCCATGTTTTTCGATTCCTCTCATTCCAAATCAGCTGAATTATACTCGTTCTTGCATGTGTTCTTTTCCCTTTTTATTTTAAGGGTACGTTCAAGCTCAGGGTCTCCTTCAATCAATATTGATGGATTCCCTCGAGTCATAACCTGAAGCTGTACCAAAAAGAAAGAAAAAGAAAATCAGAATGATGAAAGAATAAGAACACATGAAATAGAATGTGTGGTGAAATAGCTAAGAAAACAAAGTGCAAAGTATCTCTAAACGTCTACTCCCCGGTAACGGCGACAAAAACTTGACAAGGTCCCCTTGCGTATATCCCGCAATTGCACGGGTTTGTCGAAGTAATAATCTTGGGTGAGCGGGTATCGAATCCACAGGGAGTAGGGAATAAAAATACATAATTCAATTCTTAGCTATGTAAAATATCAATGATGATGAGTGTGATAATGATTCAATTCTCAACAGTAAAAGCAACAAGTAAGAGAGCAAAAAGTAAAGAAGAGGGGGTAAGGCAATCGATAAAGAATCCTCTATTATGCTTCCTAATCAATGCTATGGTGAGTCGTGGAAATCCTTAATTACATAGTCCCAAATCTAAGGTCAACTATGCCTAACTCTATACATGTCCCGGAGGAGAAATCGAACAATCTCAACACCTCGCACTCGCATAGAGTTGCAATGAGTTCTAGGGATTCCAAGTGATAAATCTCTTCCTTAATATAGACCTAACCCTTTGGTCCAGGTGGAAGGTCCCTAACCACAATTAAGCCCTAGATACTAAGATCACCTCAATGCTTCACTTCGTTGCACACGCAACTAAGCCCCAGCGGAAGTTCATTCCTTAGATCATTCACTCTATTATGACCGCAAAGAACTCGAAGAACGGAGGTAGAATCTATCACGCAGGAGGGGAAAGGGGACGCTCCTGTACCTCTCGACTCACCCTCTTAACCCTCTCCAACCAAGCTTTGTCTAACGCTCATGGTGTGTCACTCACTCACAAGGTTACCAACAAAAACTCTCAACCCTAGTGTCACTCTAGGGGAAATGTTCATACAATCAAGCATTCAAGGTTGGAACTCACAATAAACAGAAATTTATTGAAAGCATAATAAACATGTTCAAAGAAACAAATACATCATAGGGTTCACAATACCCGAGTACCTACTAGGGGTTTAGCTCTCCATGAAGCTAAGTACAATCAAAGAAATAGAATGTAAAAGCAATGAATCCATAAAGAAACCCCCTCGATGGTCATGTCGATGGTCTTGTGGAGAGTCATCCCAGTGGAGTAGATACGATCGCCTTCTCTGCCCCTCTGATAGTGTCTAGTAGACACATCCCGATGATGAGCCTGGTGATGTAAGGTGATCAGTTCTTCTGTGTTTGACAATGCTCCCCGCAAGTGCACGGAGTTGTCGAAGTAATAAATCCTAGGTGAGTGGGGTATCGTAACCACAGGGAAAAGGGGATAAGAATACTTAATTTGCTTCTTAACTATATGATAGATGAATAGTGATATATGTGACAAGATTCAATTCTCAAAAGTAAAGCAACCCGAAAGAGATTAAAAGTAAAGGAGAAGGTAAGGCAATCAATAAAGATGGGGTACCCGGGTATTGGTTCGCCTAGGAAAATCGTTTCAAGTGCATTAACTCTCTATTATGCTTCCTAACTAATGCAATGGTGAGTCAGGATGGTTGATCACCGGCAAGTGTACGGGGTCGCCAAGTAATACCTTGTGCAAAAGCCCAAGGATCGTATTCCACGGGGCTAAGGAGCTCCTACTACTCCTCCATCACTCACTTTCTAACATTACAACTCAAGCATGGTATACTACTCTAATACGAGCAAGAATATAAATAAAACACAATTATAGTAATTCCAAGGCAAGCAAGAAAATCACAAGAGCAATGATGCTAAGAATAGGCCTAGGGATGAGGATTCCCAAAAGGGGTCATCATGATATAAGGATGCATAAAAATAAATGGCAAGGGTGATTTAGACCGATGGACCTCAAAATTATTTCAACCCCAATTTCTTGGCGGCTAAACTCTAATCCCGTACAAATGATGACAAGGATCTCTCATTAATCATATTCCTATGTTTGCATTGAGTACAAGGAGATCACGCGATAAGGATGCACTTAACCTAAGTTTATCCTCATGGTTCGGAGGGGCTACCTACATCCAATTTCTCGGCATGTTGGTCAAAGATTACCCCTTTTAGCTCATTAACGATCTAATACACGCGAGTAGGTCACATCTACGTGTACAACTCAAACAAGAACTAAGGATTTCTCCACATAATAGTTCTAGGCATGAAACACAATGAACCAAACCATAAATGACACCAATGCACTCCAAATGTAAATGTAGCATCCAAAATACATGATGAACCCCCCAAGGTTCACCTACATCCGGTGGCCTTGGGGGTCTAGTGTGCCATCATACAAACAAGCCTATTAATCTCAACAAAAACAATAAGTAAATGCATAAATGACACTCCCTAGTCCGAATGATGATGAAGAAGGAAAAATGCCGGCCGAATGACGCTTCCTCAAGCCCAAGAAAAGCCGAATACTCCTCCTACTTTGATGATGAAGCTTTCCCCTTTAAATCTAGCCCTTGATCTTCCCAAGCCTCAAGACACAACACTCTTCAAAATTATCTCTTCCTTTCTCCTCTTCTTCGCAAGTGCTGGCTGCCAAGGATCCTCCCAAGTCTCTCCTCGAAAATCCTCCTCTATATATATCACTCATCCTCCAACAAAATGGCCTCCATCCCTAGTGGTATACCACTCTCTATAAGTTCAATCCCAGGTGGTATACTCCTCTCTATGAGGACCTCATTCAGGTGGTATACTGGCTCCATGAGGTCCTCATAGAGCTCCTCATTCACATTGTTTGGGGTAGGCAAACTCCATAAATGCACTCAGAATAGTATCTATACTGGCTCAATGAGCACCTCATTGAGCCACTATGCCTTCAAGCAAAACTTGTTCTCTTCATTAGCTACAATAATCATCCCAGGCTCTATACCAGGCAGCAATGAAGCCGTTTGCCGTGATTAGATTCATGACTCGAAAAACCCACCAGGTGCTACAGTGGTAGCTACAGTAATTTTGTTACAGTACCACTACTACAATATTCCAACTATAGTACATTGCTACAATAAATATGATACAGTACTATGACCTGGTTTTCTTCTCTTTTTCGCCCAAATCATATCTTCGTGTCCTCAATGTCGTTTTCGTGCCCTACAAAACAAATAACACATGATTATGCATAAAACGGGTATCAATTCTTATACAAATATATATACTAAAATACGTACATGTAGGCACTTATCAAATATCCCCACACCTAAGCATTTGCTTGTCCCCAAGCAAACACATCATGAAAAACATAGATACAAATATCCTCACACCCGACCTATGTCCTCGCGTTTTAACCTTAGCAAGATTTCCTCCAAAATCAGTGTATTATGATCCATATTGGTTTCTTTCCTTCATACTCGGCGTCACAACCCTACCTACACGAAAGTAACATAAAATCACACATATTAGTGTAAAAATCCGATAAAAGTAATGCTCAACATAAGGAAAGAATGCTTCTAACAAGTTCCCCTTGCGTATATCCAGCAAGTGCACGGGTTTGACGAAGTAATAATCACGGGTGGGCGGGTATCGAATCCACAGGGAGTAGGGAGTAAAGACACTTAATTCGATTCTTAGCTATGTGAAATATCAACAATGATAAGTGTGACAATGATTCAATTCTCAACAATTAAAAGCAACAAGTAAGAGAGCAAAAGTAAGAAGGAGGTAAGGCAATCGATAAAGATGGGGTACTCGGATGATGCTTCACCTAGGATAATCGCTTCAAGTGCAAGAACTCTCTATTATACTTCCTAATCAATACAATGGTGAGTCGTGGAAATCCTTACATACATAGTCCCAAATCTAAGGTCAACTATGCCTAACTCTATTCATGTCCTGGAGGAGAGATTAAATAACCTCTCAACCTCGCACTCGAATAAAGTTGCAATGAGCTCTAGGGATTCCAGGTGATAAATCTCTTCCTAATTATAGACCTAACCCTTTGGTCCAAGCGGAAGGTCCCTAGCAACAATTAAGCCCTAGATACTAAGATCACCTCAACGCTTCACTCCATTGCATGTGCAACTAGGCCCCAGCGGAGGTTCATCCCTTAGACCGTTCACTCTATTATGGCCACAAAGAACTCGAGGAACGGAGGTAGAATCTATCATGTCGGAGGGGAAAGAGGACGCTCCTGTACCTCTCGACTCACCCTCTCAACCCTCTCCAACCTAGCTTTGTCTAACGCTCGTGGTGTGTCACTCACTCACAAGGTTACCAACAAGAACTCTCAACCCTAGTGTCACTCTAGGGGAAATGTTCATACAATCAAGCATTCAAGGTTGGAACTCACAATAAACATCAATTTATTGAAAGCATAATAAAAAAGTTCAATGAAACGAATACAACCTAGGGTTCACAATCACCCATGTACCAACTAGGGGTTTAGCTCTCCATGGAGCTAAGTACAATCAAAGGAATCCAATGTAAAAGCAATGAATCCATAAAGAAACCCCCTCGATGGTCATGTCGATGGTCTTGTGTAGAGTCCTCTACTCGTCGCAAGGGATCCTTTGTTCGGCCTAGGATACACCTCGTCGAATCGATGCCGACGAAAGCTCTCCCAATAACCTTCTTCCAAATGACGCGAAATATCGGAGGCATAGAACCTCTCCAAAACCCTAGCTAATTCCCCTCAAAATCCTAGCCGAAGCCCCCTCTCAAGTTGGGGAAAAGATGGAGAAAAGAATACCAAAATCGGGGCTGAATCGGCGTTAAATAGGGCTGGAATCGGGCGACTCCACGGGTGTGAACGGTACACGCGCCCGTGCGGAATCTCCACACGGCCGTGGATAATTTCCACACGCCCGTGTGGATTCTCTGTTTCTCTGATTTCTCGGTCGGCAGTGAACAGTACTGCTACAGTACATGCTACAGTGCTCTTCTTCAATCTTTGACATGAATAACTTCCCAATTCTATATTTTCATCGGGGTAACGCAAACGAGCACATGTTTACGTCGTGAATCACTTGCTTCTTCAATGATATACATGTTGGTTGAGCTCTTGTTCTTATGTGCATAAATCGGAATGCTCGAGTGTGACTGCCTTTGTGCCCCTCTAAATGGATGTGCTCACTCAAATGCGAGGAGGTTGGCACACACTCTAGCATCTCACACCTGACCTATGTCTTTGCATTTGAACCTTAGCAAGATTTCCTCCAAAATAGGTGCATTATGATCTACATTGGCCTATTTCCTTCATACTCGGGCTCACAACCCTACCTGCATAAAAGTAACATAAAAACACACATATTAGTGTAAAAACCTGAGAAAAGTAATGCTCAACATAAGGAATGAACACTTCGCATTCATATCGCACAAGCACTTATCAGCTTCACATTCACATCACACAAGCACTTATCAAACTCCCCCACACTTAAGCTTTTGCTTGTCCTCAAGCAAACATTAAAACATTCTGTGCATCAATGAAGAAAATATTGAAAGTGCTTGGCCTTAGGTTCACCGATGCATACAAAGAAAGTATTCTACAAGTAAGGAAAATTTCAACACTAAATACGAAAAATCAATGCTCTAGCTAAAAACTTGAATAAAAAAGGACAACAAACCCGAATTTCGTGTATGTGTGTGAACTCACTCAAAACAACCCAAAGTATACTCCTCAAAGTTCTAAGTACAAGGGACTTATTTATCTACAAAAGTGACAAAAATTTTAAAAGATGGTAGTAGCTTCACACATCCTCTAAGGTAGCCCTTTACAAAACGGCCGCTAAGGTGGCTTTCACACTTTCGAGGTGGTACCTCTTTCTATCCGAGTGGTAGCTTTCACTCATCCTATGAGATAGCTCTTTCTCTCATTAGGGCATAACTAGTATCCGACTTGTGAGAGTAGCTTCATACTTCATAGGTGGTAGCTCTTTCCACCCAACAAATACAAATAAACACTAAAACTATTTTGTTCCTTCTTTTCATTTTCATTTTCATTTTTTTTTTGAATTTATCAAAAGAAGTAAACCTAACTAGTCCCTTTAACATCGAACATGAGTTTCCAATAGAGTTCAGAGAGTGAGTAGTGCACTAAGTGTAAATTGGGCAAATATTCCTAAAAATTCAAGCAAGAACTAGAGCATGAAAACATTCAATGTTAACAATTCTCCTAGACTTAAGAATACAATCATTGCAACTAAGGTGAACCGCCATTGGCTATGTGAGCATATATCAATCAAGAACAATTAGAAAAGATGTGCGCATTATGAAACTCCCCCCCACACTTAAGTTTTACATTGTCCTCAATGTACACATGCAAGCTCACTCAAAATATATCATTCAAAAATAGATGTGGGAGAAGCAATCAAAATAATACTCCCCTGACTCCTAGTATTGCGTTTGATGAAGCTAATTCATTGGGAGTAGTGTTCCAATGGGTTGTGAAGCTCACACGGCCAAGTGCCGAAGCCCCTTGGCCATGCCCATGATTAATTCTCAATTCCCAAGATGACAAGACCATCTGCACGCATACACGAGGGGGTTCAGTGAAGCTCAAGAAAAACAAAAATAACTCGAGTGTATAAAAGATGAAGCAATGAAGACAACTCGGTAAATGCAACATAACATAAACTCAGAAGGAACATTCCTTTATGAGTGAACAAGTCTAAAAACAAGAAAATAGAATAAAGTAAAAGTACACGAAAATAAAAGAAAAGTTAAGTGTCGGAATCGCTCTCGGGCTCCTGTACTGCTGCTGCTGCTAAAGAGGAAGCACATGGTGGGTCCACCGGTGCTGGAGTCGAGGATGGAGGTGCTGGAGGAACTGACGGGGCCTGAAGGGTCCTCGGCTGTAGGACAAATGATGAGGCAACGTCTCACTCTAGGATCTGCTGTAATATATCGAAACGTGCCATGAACTCTGTATACTGAGCGGCCTGCGTAGCCCGAATCTCAGCAATCTCTGCTCGAGCCTCAGCCACCTCTATCCGTATCACTCCCAAGGTGCTCTCGAGCCTCTCAAAATGATCATGAGCTCGAGATGGTGGAAATATACGCACGGGGGGTGGTTCCTCTGCCGCTGGAGGTGTCTCGGTCTCCATCTGCACTGGTTAGGGCTCGGGAGCGGACTGAGATGCCCCAGCTTCATCTTCAAATGGTATGTTCAGCACATAAACACCATTTGAATATTTTTGGATCAACCCCATGAGCCTCATTGTCTCTAACCCAAGTGGTGCTGGTATTATCGCTTTCTCGGTTCCTCTGATTTTGTCTCACAAACCCATCCCACAATGAGTCTGGTAATATATGGACCTGAGAAGATGACACCCAATCGAGGATATTGTCCTTGATGCTTCAAATACTCTGCTAAAATGTGTCCCAGATGGACCAGTTCATTCCAAACCATGGAGTACAAGTACAAAAGCTCTTGCTTGTTGATGACTCCCGTGCTATCACCGCGACCATTCACTGACCTGCTTATGATGGCGTGAAGATATCTGTAACTGGGTCGAGATAAACATGAGGCCTTAGACACTCCTGGTTCATAATGCCCCTTTCCACATAATAATGAATACGCCTCAATGGGAGATAAACCCGTCATGTCAATTGGGAGATTCTCATACTCCTCAGTTTCAGTATACTCTTCATCATATAGACCAAGTCTGGTGGAAAACTGTGTGACACTTATACTATGATGCTACTGAAAAGCTCTGAACTGAATCGAGTCGACACTATCAAAATAAGGATAAGAGCGGTCGAACTCAAACCAAGCAAGTACCTCCAAAGTGAGTGTGCGAATAGCAGGGTCATGAATGTTCAGTAACTTGTGCCAATTACCGACCAATAATACTTTCTCAACCTCGTCAGCCATATCATCCGCTAGTTGCACCTTCCTAAGTAACCCAACATCCAGAATTTGCGTTTGACCAAACTTAAGCTTCTCTAACTACTCAAACCGAGCTTGATGCGCAGGGAATGTGAATTCCATAACTTCCGGTTCAGGGGCAGGCTTTCGAGGCCGCTTAGCAACTGCTTTCTTTGATTTGGTAGCCATACCTGCATGTATTAGAAAATGAAAATTAATCAGTTCCATTCAGGCTGTAGAAAAATAAGAACACACGGCCGTGCAGAAATTCCGCACGCCCGTTCGCTTCCATGGGGCGTGGAAACCGCACGGCCCTTGTTGCCAATCTCCATGCCACCTCTCTATCTCACTTCAATATCATCTTAAAAATAAATCATAACCAGAGTAGCAAGAAAACGATGTGTATTGACCATTTCAATCGCAGGTAATCAGTTAGATTCAAACGAAATCGAAGAAGAGAGGAAATCAAGGCTTACCGATGAGCTGCACTTAAACACCCTTACAATCCTCACAATGCTCAATCAATCAACTCAAAGACGATAGTAGCAGGGGACAAGAATGTCAGAAAAATGCTCTTTGGGTGGCTTAGGTTTATTTGAGGGGAAGGGTGTGACTCTTGTATTGGGAGAGCGGATGCTTCTTTAAATCCTGGAGATCCACACAGGCATGCGGGAGTCGTGCACGCCCGTGAGCCCTCAAACGAAGCGTTCACAGGGGTAGACGCACGCCCCTGTGGCCTTGCTGGATATTTGAGTTAAATGTATACACGCCCGTGCGGAAATTCCGCATGGGCATGGACTTACACATGCCTAACTCATAGGGGCAGCCACATGCCCTTGTGTTTTCTTGGGATAGAGGGGACACCCTGCAGAGTTTCGCACGGGCGTGCGGAAATTACCCATGCCCGTGTGTGTTTCACAAGGTTGCCCACACGGGCGATTCCACGCCCTTGTGTGTTCTTGGGAAAATCTACCCAACTCTGCAGGAATTCACACGCCCGTGCGCAAATCACCCACCGGCGTGCGACTGTCGCATGGTCGTCCACAGGGGCAGCCGCATGCCCCTGTGCCTTCTTTGGATGAGCTCGCAGTATACACCCACGGGTGTTCGAAAATTCCACACGCCCGTGTGTTTTCTCTGGGTGACATAGAAAAACCTGCAGGCTCTACAGAAATATTCTGAACATGTTTACACACTCAGAGCCTGCTCTATTATGCAAAATTTACCAGATAAAAACACGAAATAGAACTCAAACGACCAAACTTCGCCAATTCTTCACCAAACATACGATGAATAATAAAAACCCACAATAAAATCGCAGCACAAGCACTTCAAAATCGAGACACCAACACTTAACAATTTATTCATTCAAACAAACTAAACTAACAAGATTCCCCCACAGATCTCGCGACGGCCGCAGGGAAAATTACCCACGCCTCGTGTGGAGTTCATGAGGTCGCTCACGTGAGTCCACGCCCCTGTGTGCTCTCGGGATGATCCGTCCAACTCAGAATACACACGCCTGCGGTGGAAATTACCCACGGGCGTGATGCCAGCATGAGTCATTCACAGGGGCAACCGCATGCCCCGTGCCTTATCTTGATGAGTCATGAGATGAGACTTACACGTGCAAGCGTGGAAATTCCACACGCCCGTGTGTTTTCTCTGGATGACTTAGAAAAAATCTGCAGGCTCTGCAGAAATTCTCTGAACATGTTTACACACTCAGAGCCTGCCCTATTATGCAAATTTTACCAATGAAAACACGAAATAGAACGCAAACGACCAAACTTTCGCCAATTCCTCATAAAACACACGATGAAATTTAAAAACCCACAACAAAATCGCAGCACAAGCATCTAAACATTAGGACACCAACACTTAACAATTTATTCATGCAAACAAACTAAACTAAAAGATAAGAAAACAGTAAACACTTGGGTTGCCTCCCAAGAAGTGCTTGTTTAATGTCAATAAGCTTGACGTACCTTGCTTTACCATCACGAAGGTTCATGGAGGAAAACTACTTCTCTATTGTCACTGTAAATTTCTCCGCCATGGTATGGTTTCAGCCTATGTCCATTCACCTTGAATGTGCCCTTCTCTGGATGACTAATCTCAATAGCTCCATGAGGTAAAACTTCGGTTATGGTATACAGACAAGACCACCTTGATTTAAGTTTCCCTGGGAATAAACGTAGACGGGAGTTGAATAGTAGCACCTGATCACCGGCTTTGAAGTCCTTCGAAATTTTAATATGCTTATCATGCCACTTCAGAATTCTTTCCTTATATATCGTTGCATTCTCATATGCCTTCATCCTCCATTCATCTAGTTAGTTGAGATGTAATATTCGTTGCTCTCCAGATTTGCGCAAGTCGAAATTCATCACTTTAATTGCCCAATACGCTTTGTGCTCTAATTCCACCGGTAAATGGCAAGATTTTTCATATACTAAATTATAGGGAGTGGTCCCTATTGGTGTTTTTTATGCTGTTCTATGGGCCCAAAGCTTGTCGTCCAACCTTTCAGACCAATCTCATTTACCTTGTTCCACTGTTTTAGTTAAGATTCTCTTGAGCTCTCTGTTTGTAACCTCCACTGGCCCAATCGTTTGTGGATGGTAAGGAGTCACAAGACGATGATAAACCACATAACGCTTTAACACTTTCGCCAATTGTGTGTTGCAAAAATGGGTTCCCCGATCGCTAATGATAATTCTTGGAGTTCTGAATCGAGCAAATAACTTCTTAAGAAATTTCACCACAGTTCTTACATCATTAGTTGGAAGAGCCTGGGCTTCCACCCATTTGGAAACATAGTCAACTGCTACCAAAATGTATTGATTGCCATTGGACTTTGGAAATGGTCCCATAAAATCAATTCCCCATACATCAAACACCTCGTAAAATTGCATAGGGTTTTGGGCATCTCATCCCTTCATGATAAGTTTCCAGCCCTTTGACAACTATCACATCGTAAAACGAACTGATGAATATCTTGGAATAAGGTCGGCCAATAGAACCCAGCAGCTAGAACTTTCTCTGCAGTTCGACTTGAGCATAGTGCCCGCATACTGGGCCTGAGTGACAATGCACAATGATGTTCCACCCTTCCTCCCTAGAAACACATCTTCGCACCACCTGATCTGCATAAATACGGAACAGGTACAGATCTTCCCAGAAAAAATTCTTAAGGTCACTTAAAAATTTCTTCTTATGTTGAAAGCTTAAACCCTGCTTCAATACCCTTCCTGATAGATAATTTGCAAAATCCGCAAACCATGGCGTATTTTTTGATTCTGATTCCTGTACTGCATACAGATGTTCTTCAAGGAAGAAATCATTAATTTCCTTGTTTGCTAGTTCTTGCCCCTCACAATCTTCTAATCTCGACAGATGATCGGCAACCACATTCTCTGTCCTCTTTTTATCTTTGAGTTCCATATAGAATTCTTGCAACAACAGTATCTACCGAATCAATCTCGGCTTCGCATCTGTCTTGTTCGAGAGATAACGGAGTGCAGAATGATCTGTGAACACGGTGACATTAGATAGGATGAGATATGGTCTAAATTTATCAAAAGCATACACTACTGCTAATAATTCCTTTTCAGTAGTGGTGTAATTCTCTTGTGCACTTGTGAGAGTCTTGCTAGCATAATAGATCGGTTGAAATTGCTTATTTCTCCTCTGACCCAAAACCGCTTCCACTACATAATCACTAGCATCACACATCACTTCGAACGGCTCATCCCACTTTGGTGTTGTCAGGATTGGTGCTTACACTAACTTCTCTTTCAACACATTGAATGCATTCAGACAGTCATTTCGAAGTAAAAGGGATATCCTTCTCCAGAAGTTTGGTCAACGGTGGGGAGATTTTCGAAAAGTCCTTAACAAACCTTCTGTAAAAACCTGCATGACCCAAGAAACTGCTGATCTCTTTTACATTCGTAGGTGGAGGAAGCTTGTCAATTATCTCAATCTTCACCTTATCCACCTCCATATCTGCCTGGGAAATCTTATGTCCAAGGACAATCCCTTCTTGCACCATAAAGTGACACTTCTCCCAGCTAAGGGCGAGATTCGTCTCTTCACATCTCACTAATACTCTTTCCAAATTGTTTAAGCAAGCATCGAAAGAGTCCCCGAACACTGAAAAATCATCCATGAAAACTTCCATAATATCTTCGAGAAAGTCATAAAAAATGGCCGTTATGCAGCGTTGAAATGTTGCAGGGGCGTTACACAACCCGAAAGGTATTCTTCTATAAGCAAAGGTACCATAAGGGCAAGTAAATGTGGTTTTCTCCCGATCTTCTGGGGCTATTGGAATTTGAAAGTATCCCGACATGCCATCAAGGAAACAGTAGAAATAATGTCCCGCTAGTCGCTCCAACATTTGGTCAATGAATGGCAAAGGAAAGTGATCTTTTCGAGTAACATCATTTAATCTTCTATAATCAATGCAGACTCGCCAACCAGTAACTATCCTCGTGGGGATTAACTCATTCTTTTCATTCCTCAATACTGTCATTCCTCCTTTTTTCGGGACAACTTGGGTCAGACTCACCCACTTGCTATCGGATATGGGGTAGATGATCCCTACATCCAAAAGTTTTATTACCTCCACCTTAACAACCTCCTTCATATTCGGGTTCAATCTTCACTGAGGTTGGATCACAGATTTATAGTCATCCTCCATTAGGATCTTATGAGTGCGAGAATGATGGGTTTATACCCTTAATGTCAGAGATCTTCCATGTGATAGCTGATTTGTGCTTTCTCAACATGCTAACAAGCTTATCCCTCTGCTCCGAAGATAAGTTTGAAGCCACAATTAAGGGGAGTTTAGAGTCCTCCATTAGGAATGCATATTCCAAATATGCTGGAAGAGTTTTAAGCTCAAGTTCTGGTGGTTCGATAATTGATGGGCGCAAACTACCCTCCTTCAATTTATCAATCTCCTCGAAATCATTTGCCTCATATTCACAGTTACTCTCTTCCTCTTCCACCTGGAAATCTATTTCTTTACAATCTGCAACGGATATCAACGTGTCCATTCCACATAGTTCCATTTTTGAAATAGCAACTCCAACTGAAAAGAGTTATTGCCTTTGGTCTTGATAGGAAGAATCAAACCGAGCAAGGATTTTGATAAACGCCTAAATGTATGTATTTTATATGTATTAATCGTGTATTATTTGTGAACATGTTAACGAATTGATGCCCGTTTTATGTCTAAATTGGTTATTTCGGTGTTGCAGGTCTTAAATGAGTCAAACAATGCTCAAAAATGCAAATCGGATGAATTTGACATCAAAAACGACATTTTTGGGGTCCCGGCATGGTAGTAGGTCATTGTTCTTGCTGCGGCCATTTGGCTGGGAGTTTCACGGGCTCCATGCGCCCGCATGGATGCCCGTGAGGTTTGCTGGGAATTCTCAAGTCTCGGTACTGTAGTAAAAACACTGTAGCTCAGCACTGTAGCACCGGCAGGTTTTTGGACATTTGGCTGTGAGCTTCACGGGCTCCATGCGCCCGCATGGAGCCCGCATGGACTGACGGGGTATATAAGAAGCTGATTTCTTCTAGGGCAAGGGGAGGAGTTTTTAGAGGATTCTTCAAGCCGATTTTCACCAATCTTTGAGAGGCAAGATTACATGTTTTGGAGAAGGGAAATCTAAGGGAGAAGCTCGGATTTGGCTAGATCTTCATCGATCTCTTCTTTGGGAGTTTGTAGAGCGACGAGGGAAGCCGCCCCCATTGCAGGGCGTCCGTGGGAAGCCTTTCCACCTAGCTTGGCTTGTCTTCCTTCTTCCATTGTTTGAGGGAGTTTTTATTATGCCTTTTTGTAGTTGTTTGCATGGATTTGTTGCTTGGATTTGTTTGTATGGATCGAGTAGACTCCCAAGGTCACCGGATGCCGGGTGAACCTTGGGGGTGAACTTGTGTATTTGGATGATTTAAGTTTGTTTATTGCAATTGTTGTGTTTTGAGATTCATTCTTGGTGCATTTGATGTGTTGCTTACATGAGAACTCTGTAAACCAAGCTGCTAGGTTGTACTTGGTAGCGTGACCATCGCCCTTGTACTAGACACACCAAGTTTGGAAGGGATTCATGTTCGAATACGCCGTGACCATCGGGTATTCTGCACTCCCTCCACCATTAGGGCTAGACCAAGTTGTGTTCCGGCTCTAATTAGGGATTTCCCCACTTGTTAATGCAATCGTATGAGGATTTGATCGGAAGAAATTCTGTGTTAATACTTATACCGGATTAGGGGTCAATGGCCGTGACCATCGGGTTGACCTAATCTAGGAAATCTCTAGGTCCAAACCTTCAATTGCATGACATTCTTAGCATCCTGTGCACTTTAGTAGCCCCTAGGGAATCCGCATCCGTGACCGTTCCTTTCCCCTGATTTTATACCCCTCTCCGTATTTTAGTCTCCACTTGTAGTTATCTTATTTAAATTAATAGATTAGAGAAACCTTTCGAATCTGCCGGCTAGACAATAAGCGAAGAGGAAGTAAGGGTAGATCCTTGGGCCCAGGGAATACGACCCTCTCGTGCTCGCACGAGAGGTATTACTTGACGACTCCGTGCACTTGCGGAACACTCATCAGATTCTTTCTAAACTTTCCTCTAACTGGTCACTCACTGATACTGAAGTGGATTCCTCAAACTGCTTTATCACATTATCTAATTCACAGCTTTGCCCTTGAATCCTGGTGATGTACTCTTCAATCGATTCTTTTGATGGCTGTTGAGTTGTACATTGTTCATGGTGAGAATAACACGATATGTCATGCCATGCAACTGTTTGAACTTTCTGCTCTACATGTTCGACCATTCTCAAGATAGTGTCAAATGTCTCAAACATGTTAATCATTTTCTGCAAAAAAAAAGGACAAATTAGAGCAATAATAGAATAAGAAGATATGAAATAGAATGTATAGTGAAATAACTAAGAAAACAAAGTGCAAAGTATCTCTAAACGCCTAGCTCCCCCGCAACGGCGCCAAAAACTTGACAAGGTCCCCTTGCGTATATCCCGCAAGTGCACGGGTTTGTCGAAATAATATTCCCGGGTGAGCGGGTATCGAATCCACAGGGAGTAGGGAATAAAAATACTTACTTCGATTCTTAGCTATGTAAAAGATCAATGATGATGAGTGTGATAATGATTCAATTCTCAATAATAAAAGCAACAAGTAAGAGAGCAAAAGTAAATAAGGGGATAAGGCAATCGATAAAGATGGGGTACCCGGATAATTCTCCGCCTAAGATAATTGTTTCAAGTACAAGAACCCTCTATTATGCTTCCTAATCAATGCAATGGTGAGTCGTGGAAATCCATAATTACATAGTCCAAAAGCTAAGGTCAACTATGCCTAACTCTATACATGTCCTGGAGGAGAAATCGAACAATCTCAACACCTCGTACTAGCATAGAGTTGCAATGAACTCTAGGGATTGCAAGTCATAAATCTCTTCCTTATTATAGACCTAACCCTTTGGTCCAGGTGGAAGGTCCCTAACCACATTTGAGCCCTAGATACTAAGATCACCTCAACGCTTCACTCCGTTGCACGCGCAATTAAGCCCAAGGAAAAGTTCATCCCTTAGACCATTCACTCTATTATAGCCGCAAAGAGCTCGAGGAACGGTGGTAGAATCTATCACGCCGGAGGGAAAGGGGGACGCTCCCTGTACATCTCGACTCACCCTCTTAACCCTCTCCAACCTAGCTTTTGTCTAACGCTCGTGGTGTGTCACTCATTCACAAGGGTTACCAACAAGAACTCTTAACCCTAGTGTCACTCTACGGGAAATGTTCATATACTCGACAAGACCATCTCGCACGCATACACAAGGGGATTTAGTGAAGCTCAACAAAATAAAACAGCTCGAGTATATAAAAGATGAAGCAATGAATACAACTCGAAACATCAAAATAAAAATAAACTCAGAAGAAAAGTCCTTTCTGAGTATACATGACAAGGTCCCCTTGCGTATATCCCGCAAGTGCACGGGTTTGTTGAAGTAATAATCCCGGATGAGCGGGTATCGAATCCACAGGGAGTAGGGAATAAAAACACTTAATCCGCTTCTTAGCTATGTGAAAGATCAGTAGTGATAAGTGTGACAATGATTCAATTCTCAAAAGTAAAAACAACAAGTAAGAGAGCAAGAGTAAAGAAGGAGGTAAGGCAATCGATAAAGATGGGTTACTCGGATAATGCTCCGCTTAGGATAATCATTTCAAATGCAAAAACCATCTATTATGCTTCCTAATCAATGCAATGGTGAGTCGTGGAAATCCTAAAATACATAGTCCAAAGCTAAGGTCAACTATGCCTAAGTCTATACATGTCCCGGAGGAAAGATTAGATAACCTTTCAACCTCGCACTCGGATAGAGTTGCAATGAGCTCTAGGGATTCCAAGTGATAAATCTCTTCCTAATTATAGACCTAACCCTTTGGTCCAGGTGAAAGGTCCCTAACCAGGATTAAGCCCTAGATACTAAGATCACCTCAACACTTGACTCTGTTACACGCGCAACTAAGCCCCAGCGGAGGGTCATCCCTTAGACCATTCACTCTATTATGGCCGCAAAGAACTCAACAAACGGAGGTAGAATCTATCACATCAGAGGGAAAGGGGACGCTCCTGTACTCTCAACTCACCCTCTCAACCCTCTCCAACCTAGCTTTGTCTAACGCTCGTGGTGTGTCACTCACTCACAAGGTTGCCAACAAGAACTCTAAACCCTAGTGTCACTCTAGGGAAAATGTTCATACAATCAAACATTCAAGGTTGGAACTCACAATAAACATCAATTAATTGAAAGCATAATAAAGAGATTCAATGAAACAAATACATCCTAGGGTGCACAAATACTCAAGTACCCACTAGGGGTTTAGCTCTCCATGGAGCTAAGTACAATCAATGAAATAGAATGTAAAAGCAATGAATCCATAGAGAAATTCCCTTGATAGTCGTGTCGATGGTCTTGTAGAAAGTCCTCTACTCATTGTCCAATGATTCCCTTGTCCGGTATAGGATACACTTCGACAGAAGCTTCCCTACCAACCTTCTTCCAAAGGAATGACGATATTGGAGCCATAGAACCTCTCCGAAACCCTAGCCAATACCTCTCCAAACTCTAGCCGAAACCCTCTCTCTAGTTGAGGAAAAGATAGAGAAAAGAATGCTAAAATTGGGGCTGAAATCGGCTTTTAAATAAGGTCAGCATCGGGCATCCACACGCTCCTGTAGATTTTTCACACGCCCCTGTGGAATTTCCACACGACCGTGGGTAATTTCCACACGCCTCGTGGATTCTTTTGGAATTGTGATTTTTCGGGCCGGGTCGTGAAAAGAGATTCGCTATAGTGATTTGCTATAGTGATTTGCTACAATACCTGCTATAGTACTCTGCCAAAAATACTCCTAAATCCACTTTTCATCGAGCTAACATAAACGGCCACACGTTTATGCCATGGATCGCTTTGCTTCTTCAATGACGGATAAGTTGATGGAGATCTTGTTCTATGTGCATAAGTTGGAATGCTTGAGTGTGACCGCCCTTGTGCCCTCCAAATGGTTCCGCAAACTCAAATACGGGGAGGTTGGCACACACTCTAGCATCTAGCACCGACTTATATCTTCGTGTTTTGAACTTTAGCAAGATTTCATCCAAAAATCGGTGCATTGTGATCTACATTTGGCTTCTTTTCCTTCATAATTGGTTTCATAACCCTACCTGCATAAAAGTAACATAAAAACACACATATTAGTGTAAAACCCCGAGAAAAGTAATGCTCAACATAAGGAAAGAACTCTTCGCATTCATATCGCACAAGCACTTATCAATACACGTCCAAAATGAAATGCAAAAGTAAAGAAATGAAAAGCGGAATCAAGTGTCATGGGTCATCGTGTCCCCGCCTCCCGATGGTGGTGCTGATCAAAGGGTGCGATGGAGTGGTGAGGGTGATGCTCGGAGGGGCTCGGAGGTCCGCCAATCAATAGTGCATATAACACGTCAAAACCGCCACCATCTCTGTATATTATGCTGATCAGATCACCGAAATCTCGATGATCTCGTACTACAATACACTTGGCCTCCAGCTCTA
>NW_024087091.1:0-7704 GCF_009730915.1 Dioscorea cayenensis subsp. rotundata | reverse complement strand
TTCTATTGTTACCTTACCAACAACAATAATGGATAGAAATAAAATGGTGGATTAATAAGCATCAAACATCCAGAGAAGATTAACAGAATGCGATCAGAAACTTGTGAGGTTGAGAGAAAAATTATCATATAACTATTCCTCTGGAATTAACAAAATCATTTCAATATATATCCATAGATTAAGAGTTCATTTTATTTTATTTTCAAAATCTTAATTTAGTATTTAAAAAAGGTTTTTTTAAATAATAAAGAATTATTTAATGTGTCACAAAAATTAATAAATAATTTTTAAAAATTTAGGTTACACCTATTGTTTTAAAAGCTTAAATAAGTGAAGTTTCAAACATTATTATCAAAATTAACTAAAATAATTATGTCTTTGGTGTAAATATTATTATGTTAACTTATTCTACTATGTCCATTTCTCTGTGCATAGCACGGTATAAAAATCAATAGGGACATATTAGTAAAAAATAAATAAATAAATACAAATACAAATACAAATAAAATTGATAGTGATATCATTCAATGGGAAACTAACGATTTGCAATATTTACAACAATGGCAGGCTTTGCAGACCCATTACATTCAGAATGTGAAGAAATTAACATATGCATATGCAAATACAATAGGTGAAAAGCAATCCATCACCCATGGCAATGTGTTGATACAGAGGTTCATCATAAAATAAAATAGATACGTCATACATTAATTAAGGTCAATGACATGTGTTGGGCGATATGTCTGATGTGGAATGATGCTCCTTATCGGAGATACAAAAGAGTCATTATCTTCATCAATGATGGATTCAAACTCATGCCATTCGAATTTATCAATCTTTCCATCCTGATATACATCAACTTTAGAAAAGGCCTGCTCAAAGTGAACATGAAGTTCAAATTAAACCTATGGCCCAACTAAAACTCAAATGACAAACAGATTAGGATTAAATTTGGCAATGTAGCCTTTCTAAATTTTTTCTATATAGTATTCAAGACTTCCCCAACATTTCTCCAGGATTAATTGGCGAATGAAGAAAGGTGCCAATTCACTGATTACTTTCCCAACCATTTTTCTTCCCTAGGCCACATTTAGTTTCTATACATGAAGTGCAAGTTATGCACAATCAATGCCAAAACTTACTACTAGCTGGAATCATCAACCATGATGAACACAAAATGGTTGATCATGCTAAAGCTGTTTTGACATTGAAAAAAATTGGAGGAAAGAAATGAAAGAAAAAGAGGTGACACCGACCTGCTTAAGGAAAACAGTTCGTGAGAAAATGAAAGAAAACCTTCAATGTCTTTGTTATTCTATCTCCACCTCATAGCCGTTGCCTCAACTCCCTCTCCTCATCGCTGAGCTACCTCAACTTCACCATCCACGCATACAACTTCTGCAGTATCTTTCTCTTCTTCCTCCTGCTCTTCAGCCTCATACCTTTTGATGTATTGATCCAAGTTCTTTAAAATATCTGCCTCTTTCTCATGTATCAGCAATGACGGGGCTTTGGGCACCAAAGGAACTGTTAAACAGACACACAAGAGAATATGTAATTTGCACAAAGCCAAGGTTCAAATTTTTTAAACTATACTTAGTACAAGTGATCCGTAGGGATCCTGTACAACAGTACTCGGATAAAAGACCATATATCTGTTGGGAATCATATTCCCTCCGATGATCGAGAGAGAAAACACAAAGCAAAAACAAACACAAGAAGACAATATTTACATAATTAAGCAAGATTGCTTACGTTCACGGCCGCACTAGGATTTTGTTTCAATATTAGAATTAATTACATCTTATAAGGAACTACTCATATATAGAATAAATCTAGGGCACTACTGGAAGAAAAAAATTACATTAATACCCCTAGTCTCTCAAAATTATCAGTCTGGCAAGATTGTTAGTCTATCAGTCTGTCAGGAGTCTGTCAGGGTAGTACTAGTTTTGCGCAGCAGGGGTGTCACACAATCAGGACTCCATGTACCTAATAATATAAGCCGAAGTTGTGGAAGAAGTCGCCACAAATCTATAAAAGAAAAGGGGCACAGATAGCTTCACATCCAACTAAATCAACAGGAAAGTCTTAAAGAGCAAGAAACTTACCCTCCACTAAGATCCCATTGAATGCAATTGGTCATCAAATGTTCAGCAGTTTGCATGATTCCGAACTCATCATTATTATAGAACTCCAAATGTCCGTTGAAACTCTCAAGGACTGCTAGCAACATGTATCGCCCACTCAGGGCCCAATAGATTGCAATGGCCTTCCTAGGTTCTACCGTTGCAAGCTTGCTAACACGGTTGTTTTGCCAGCACTTAGCATGGAGTAAATGATGACGTTTGGAAGATAGTTGTCTCCTTGTAGAATTGCAAACCTAGTCTTTCGCCTCTCAGGAAAAGTCTGCAACTGTGTACCTGTGCCTTTTGTTCTTAAAGTTAAGAACCTCGACTGGGATGTATATTTTCTTTATTCAGAATAGCTGAAAATGTGTATATGTGCTCTTCTTTCTTTTTGTGTAATGATCAACCTTTACAGCCAAATGCACATCATTACTCTGCCAAGACATTTGGCAGTCACTAACACTAAAAAGGCTCCTTTTTCTTAGCGTTTTCTTGCCTAGAAACTGAATAAAGCATGCATGTTAAAAATCATTGAAAATATTAATGGTTATCAACCTTGTGCATGATTCATTTCAGAGAACAAAATAAAATACAACAGTGCAAGAAATTACGTATCCTAGCAGGCTGATTTCAACTCCAAAGCTCTAGAACAAAGAGGGAGATTATAGAATCAGTGGGTGACCAGATAAAGTCCACCACACTTTCCACTTTAAGAGACTTCTCGATAAGAGAGAAAATCTTTGTATCATAGGCTGATATCATGTTCTCCCTGAAACTAGCAAAAAAATTTATCTTTCTTACCACCACCCTACCTGTCAAAGATTAGTCTTTATTATAGATAATAAAGATGTCTAGTGTTAGACTGAGATAGGGCTAAAGATGCCTCAAATCACTAACAACTTCCATAACTCTCCTAGTTCAAACTCTCATCATGAATCATAATGGGGGAAGCAAGTGGAGTGACGATGTCCTCCACCACAATCCTCCTAGCCAGTCTTGCAGTCCTTCATTTTTCCAGCTCTTCTATACGTATGCGATATTCACGTCCTTGTACAGTTCTTGGTGACAAAACAGCTAGGTCGGTATTATCCCAGAGGGGATCCACAGGACCAAGGCGGTGGAGTATTGCTAACGAATAGTCGTATGTGGTAGCACTCTCTTCAAAAAGCCAGTCCCGGCGCATCCACCTTCCAATGTCCCACTACATCATGCGGATATCGGTTTCTTACTCTTACTCATACAAAGCTCTCGTAGTCTTTGCTATCAGTGAGCTGAAATCCTGAGTGTTCTGACTTGTCACCATAGAAGATGATGGCATGAGAGAATGGACTGCTACTCCACTGGACTGTTCATAGCCCTCCAACTTCCTTAATCGCTTCTTCTCCCCTTTCTTCTCTGTTTTCCCTATCATTTCCTGAAGCTGGTTGCCTATGGCCCTACTTATGTCCTGAAGTCATCTTCTTCCTAACAAAACATATAAATCAAAGACAGATAGAACAATAAATAATGTTAGACTGAACTTAGCTTCTACCAAAGATCATCAAACATTCTAAAGATTTTCAAACTGAAGAATCTATCTGCTAGGATCATCAGACTGGAGATTTATCTAGTTCGCTCTGATACCACTTAGATTTGTCACTACCCGAATCTAGCCAGGTTGAAATTAGTGTGAGGACAAATGACCGCAATTCCACAAGACGGAAGCCAGGTGAGCCTTCAAGCCTCAAAACCTAACATATAACAGAAAAAAATAAACTAACATAAATACGAAATACTGGTACAACTTAAAGAATACAACTATGTTCAAATACAGAGAAATTAAAAAACAGAATTGTTCCAAGAAAAGGTTTTAAACAACCATACAACAAAATACAAAAACAAAAGACCCAACTCCAAAGGGGAAAACAACTACTGCAAGCTCGCTAAGATCCTTGGGTCTACTGCTCTTGATCTAAATAGGATTTAAAACAAATCCATGAGTTCACTAGCCTAATAAGTAATCCAGAAAAAAACTAAAAACAAAACATTCAGATCTGAAATGTACCTAGAAATCAATAACACATACAAATAGTACAATTGAAGAAATTCAAAATAAAAAGGGCAAAGCAGAATGTAACAAATTCTCAAATAACAGAGTATGTCTCCAAATTTACTATAGATGTCAGAGGTATTTGTTAACCCTCGGTGACCCGAGCCAGAATAACAGAAGCCATATATTTACCTACCCTCAATGACCCGAGACTAAATATCAAAGGCCATTATTATTTCTCCAACGGGTCGGTGTGAAACTGTAATCTCATTTTTTTAGAAATTCTTATCGACAAGATCAATGATTAACCTCCACTGACAAAGTTGTATATAGTTTATTTGGAGATTACGCATTGAGATACAAAAATATTTATAATATACAAATTTACAATTTACCAAATTCCTAATGCTATGTTTGGATTGAGGGCCGGCGAGGGAAAGTAAAGTAAAGCGAGGGTTTTGGAGGGTCAGAGTCGGCCCTTCCCTCGTTTGGATTAGTATTTTTTTAGTTTAACGAAGGGAAAGGGAAGGGTTAACTCGACCCTCCAAAACCCTCCTTTCTCGGCCCCCGATTTGGGGTCTTAGGGGAAGTGAGCACCGTAGAAAGATTTTTAAAATTTTTTTAAAAGACCTTATTACCCTTAATTTTTTTAAAATTAATTACATAACAATCACTTCATAAGTTTTTTCTTTCACTTTTTTCAATCTAATAAATGGTTGTATTTGAGAAGAGCAAAATTAAAGTATAAAAATAAAAATAAAAATAATAATTTTAATATTTATTAAAAAAAATATACTTAAAGTGTGAATTTATTCGAGATATTCATAATGCATGTGTTTAAATAGAAATTAGTAATTTTTATTTAATAAAAAGGGTATAATTAGTAAATCATATTATTATATATCATTTCTTTTCCTTTCCCTTCCATAACCAAACAAGGTTTATTAAAGAACTCTCATTTCCTTTCCCTCCATAAAATTTGTCTATCCAAACAAGGGTTGAACCCGTCCTTTCCTTTCCCTCCCTTTCCCTCCCCTTTTCTCCCCTTACTTTTCCTTCGACTTTTGAATCCAAACACTATGTAAGGTTCACTGATCCACAGAAATAGTGATAAAATTTCAAGAACCCACCTTGGGAAGAATGGAAAAATACATAAATTAAATAAAAAAATTAAACAAACAAAATATTTAAAATCATTGAAAATACTAATTTCTCCAAGACTATAGTAAAATAATTATATAAATAAAAGAATAAATAAATAAATAATGGAAATAATTAAATCAACCCAAGTGATTGTAGACCACAATCTCACGCCTGCAAACATACGAGATTTAAAAAAAAATGTTGAAGTCATCATTTAAATGCAATCACAAATTTAGCATAAATAATAAATCAACTACTAAATCAAAATAAATAGGAGTCACTTAATTAAAACCTCACGCCAAAATATAATTACTAAATCAAAACCAAATAAAATAAATAATTAGAAATACCTAGGAATACTCATTCTAAATAAATAAATAAATTCAATATTAACAAAATAATAAATACCTGAAATAAAATGCCACAACAAAGTAATAGACAAATATTTTACCCAAAAATTAATTTTCATAAATACTAAAAATACATAAATTATCGGTGGATTACTTACCTCAAATTTACTCTACTCAAAGATACAACAGGAAAACCCAAAATCACTTCTCAAATGATCATGTAACCCAAGGATTGGTAATAATCACAACCCAAGCAAAATACCAACCCAAATTGCAACACACGTGAAGTTTCACATGAAATTACATTGTAGCTCAAGATATTTGCATAATATAATTAGATCACTCAGAATTTTTAAAAAGATGAACGGTTGATGGCAAGCATGAGACTGAAAACAAGGAAAACAAGAAAATATAGGAAGCATACAAATTCATAATATTTTAAAAATAAGAAAATATTTAATTAGACTTTATAATGAGTTTGGAAAATAAATTTCCCTTTTTAAAGCATGATATTTAAAAAAAAAAAGACTTTATAATGAGTAGTTTATATTCTTTTCGGTTTTTTTTTTACTTGTCCATTTAGAAAACTTTGTGAAAGATTAAATATTATTTTTTTTTAAATTTATCTTTTATATTTAATATATTTCTACAATTTCTAATAATTTATTTCAACTACACATTTTTAAAGTAGGTTTTAAATAAAGATAATTTTGAAAAAATTAATACAATCTTTATAAATTTTAGAAAATCAATAAATTTTAACCAACTATAAAATGGATAAGTAAAAAAAAAACTGCAGGAAGTGTTAAATATGGTCTTTTTAATATTGAAGATTTAATGCCTAAGGGCTTTATATTAAGTTATAAAATCTTTTAATGAAAACAGATAGTGTTTTGAAAGTGAAAATCTTTAATGGAGAAAAATGAGGTATTTGAAACAGAAAAGATTCAATTATATTAATTTAGTTGAGAGCATTAATTAGTTTAACATTAAAAAATTAATTAGATCTTCCAATTAAAACTTGTCGTCTTTGGGAGGTAGAAATCTTTTCCAACATTGTATTTATAAGTATTGGGTTAAAAAAGACTTGACAACATTTATTTCATATTATATTAAATGAGAAATGAAAAAAAAAAACTTGAGCAATAGATAATATTTCAAGAAAATAAGAGCATTTTGAAATTTAATTATACTCTTAAGAAACTTTTATAATTATAATTAAGTGAATATAACAAATTTGAATTAAGCAATATTATTTTAAAAATGAGTTTTATAAATTAATTATTGTTAATAAAAAAAATTTAATGATATTAATTTGAGTAAAGTCATTAAATTTGTTTAATATTAAATATTTAATAAGAACTTCTAATAATAATTGATAGTCTATGGAAAAATAGAAATTTTTCCATTAAATTCAAGATGTTTTTGAAGGGCACATGTGAAAAACAATAAAATCGCACATTTATTATAAAAGGGTGAGCAAGTATTTTTTATAGTATAAATAAAAGGTAAAAATAGTATACCAAGCAACCCATGGTGGGACTGTGCTCTCTCCGCCCCATGGGTTCCTTCCCTCTACTCCGAAAGGGTTCCCCACAGGGATCCTCATGGGGTACAGGAGTTTCTCAACCAATAAAAATAGAGTATATATTTTAATTTTATTTTTTTAAAAAAAATATTCCAACATGCATATAATATTATTATATTCCAAACTACCAAAATATTTGGGTTTTTTTAAAAATACTTTTGAGTATTTATTAATAATGTTTTAGTAAATATTACTTTCAGATTTAATATAGAGATTTAATTTGAAACAATTGAGTTTAAATATTAATTGCAATAAAAATTTGAAATGGGGTTATATATATATATATTGATTTAATGATAAATATTTCATAAAAAGTTAATGCAAATGTTAGTCACACCCCTAAAACTAGTATAAAAAAACAACCGTTTACCCATAAAAATTGATGTAAATATAAAATTATTGTATTAGTTTTGTATATGAATTTTATTAATGGATTTGTATTTATAATTTATTGTTAAACTTTAT
>NW_024087090.1:0-627 GCF_009730915.1 Dioscorea cayenensis subsp. rotundata | reverse complement strand
GAGTGAATGGTCTAAGTGATGAACCTCCACTGGGGCCTAGTTGCGCGTGCAATGGAGTGAAGCGTTGAGAGGATCTTAATATCTAGGGCTTAATTGTGGCTAGGGACCTTCCATCCGGACCAAAGGGTAGGGTCTATATTTAGGAAGAGATTTATCACATGGAATCCTAGAGCTCATTGCAACTCTATGAAAAGTAGGTGTTGAGATTGCTCGATTTCTCTTCCGGGACATGTATAGAGTTAGGCATAGTTGACCTTAGATTTGGGACTATGTATGTAAGGATTTCGACGACTCACCATTGCATTGATTAGGAAGCATAATAGAGAGTTCTTGCACTTGAAGCGATTATCCTAGGTGAAGCATTATCCGAGTACCCCATTCTTTATCAGATTGCCTTACCTCTTTCTTACTTTTTGCTCTTTCACTTGTTGTTTTTATTGTTGAGAATTGAATCAATTTCACACTTATCATTATTGATATTCAAATATAGCTAAGAATCAAATTAAGCATTTTCTCTCCCTACTCCCCTGTGGATCTCGACTTTCGCCACCCGGATTATTACTTGACAAGCCCTCTGCACTTTGATGTATATAAGCAAGGGGACCTTGTCAGGTTTCGAGGGTATTG
>NW_024087089.1:0-427 GCF_009730915.1 Dioscorea cayenensis subsp. rotundata | reverse complement strand
TGTCCTATTTTACAAACAAAACCCAAAACCTATGTTTTGTTTTCTTAATGTCTCATATTTATCATTCTTGAAAATAAAACATAGGTTAGTGTTTTTTTATTCAAAACTGATAATCGTATGTTTATTTTTGTAATGTCTAATTTGTTTTCTTTCTGTAATGCCTTATATTTTTTATTAAAATCCTAATCTGATGTTTTCTTTTCGGAATACCTCCTATTTTTGAATAAAAATCCTAATCTTTTGTTTTCTTTTTGGAATGTCTGTCATTGTTGAATCAAAACAATAATGGTATACTTTCCATTTCAAATAGTCCCTTTTTGGGGTTTTAATCAACACCCTAACTCTATCTAATGAGTCCTTGCCTCCTATTTTTCAATCAAAAGGCTTATCCTATGTTTTCATTTCGTAATGTCATATTTTTCAATCA
>NW_024087088.1:0-20519 GCF_009730915.1 Dioscorea cayenensis subsp. rotundata | reverse complement strand
CGTTTATGCTTAATCGTCTTCTATTTGCTTTTGTAGGGCATAAGGAAGCCATGGAGAACAAGAAGATATCATTTGGGCAAAAGAAGAGCGAGAATTTCATACTACCGGTATGGGGCAGTATCTGCTATGCTTGATGGATTGTTTTGGAGTGTCTGCCCAGATTTCCATACTACCAGATTATGGGGGCGTATGCACCCGTATGGATCACGAATCTAGGGTTTTTAGGTGCCATGCGGCCCCCATACGACCCGTAGCCTCGAGGGGGTATAAATACCAACTTTAGGAGCGGGAAAAGTGGGACTTTTTGGAAGGAAGGCTTTTTACGGGCCGACTTTGAGAGGAAACACTTGGGAGGTTTTGGGTGACCTTGGGAAGGAGAAGGGCAAGGAAGCTAGAAGATCATTCAAGCCCAAGGTCCAAGGCTTTCAAGGCAAGAAGGCAACATCATTGAAGGGGAGATCTACAACGATTTGAAGGAAGGAGACCCGCAGCTAGAGGAAGTGTCATTCGGCATTCCTTTGGTGGGGGAAGCGTCATTCGGTATATATTCTATCTCCTCCTCCACCATTTCATCTAGGGAGTGTCATTTATGCTTTTCTTGTGTGTTTTACTTGATTTTATTGTTTGTTGTGGGATGATGACACACTAGACCCCCAAGGCCACCGGGTGTTGGTGAACCTTTGGTGGTTTTATCATGTATGTTGGATGATAACTTGTTAATTCCATGCTTGGGTAATTTTGAGATCTAATCTATAGTTTTCATGCTAAGTGCTACACTAAGGAGAAATCCATAGCTCTTTTATGATTGATGCATGTAGATGTGACTTGCTTTCATGTATTAGGTCATGAATGGATTAGAAGGGGATACTTGTATCATCACGCCGAGAAATCGGGTGTTTGGTAGCCCTCCATGTAGGTTTAATCCAAAGAAGAGTAGGTTTATTCCTAAGTGAGATATCCTTATACTTAATGCAATCGTAGGAATGTGGGTTTTGGGGAAATTCCTATCTATGTTAGAGTATGGGATTAGGGTTCAATCGCCTGAGAAATTGGGGGTTGTTCTATTCTTGGAATCTCATGGTCCATTTTACCCTTGCATCTTTAGATCATCATCCATGTTGCATGATAACCCCTCAAGGGGATCACATCCATAGGCCTTTGCATTTCATCGATTATCTTGCTTGCTTATTGCTTTATTCTCTCTAATTTGTTCATAATATTGTTTTAATCTTGTTTTAGTTTTTAATTGCACCTATTAGAGTAAAACCCATCACTTGAGATCTTAGGCTAGATAATAGCTTCGAGAAGGAGTAATAGGAGATCCTTGGCCCGTGGGAATCCGATCCTCGTGTCTTCATGAGGTATTACTTAGCGATCCGTACACTTGCGGGGAAGCAATCGATGAATGATGTAGGGTCCGGGCAGCGACGGGGCTCTCACCCTCTCCGACACCACTCCAGGGGACTTGGGCCCGGTCACGTCACGGGGGCAGCTTGCGGACTCTAGTCGAGGCGGTGTCACGCTCGATTCTCAGCTGGAGCTCTTCCGGTTTCAGCTACGCCATTACTAGGGGAATCCTCGTAAGTTTTTTTCCTCCGGCTTATTGATATGCTTAAACTCGGTGGGTGGCCCCTTTGACACAGGGAGTAGTGCGGGCAGCTGCGGAAGGGAGGTCATTTCCCCCTCGCGGTGGCCCTTGTCATCCAGATTGGTGGCCTTGAGGGGTTCTCCGGCGTGGAGGCGCGGCGACCTCGGGATCTCGGCGCGAGGCCGGTCCAATGCTCATCGCACCCCACCCCACTCTTGGGAAGGGCGACCACCGGTCTTCGGCCCGCCATGTGGCGGGAGGCCAGTCTCCGCGTCAGGCCGCGCGCGTCGCGCCGTAGTGACCCGATCGCGTGGCGCCCGAGCGGCGTACCCTCGGCCGGGTGGCCTCGGGCGCAACTTCGTTCAAGACTCGATGGTTCACGGGATTACTGCAATTCACACCAAGAATCGCATTTAGCTTCGTTCGTCATCGATGCGAGGCGAGATATCCGATTGTCGAAAGTCGTGTGGCTGCGAGTGTCATTTTTCCTCCAGCGGCGCTTGCGCGTAGCGCCCGCGTGCCCGTCGGCGCCGCCGCGCCCAAATCCGTCGGGCAGTCCGGGGCGTCCTTAGCGCTTTCCAGCGCCCGGTTAGTAAGTACGTGTCCTCGCGCCCACCCGCCCGGCGCCGCCCGAGTGGGCGGCAGGCGACCACCGGACATGCATGCGCCGTCGCGCCCTATGTCCCATGCGATGAGGAGCGCGCCGCGCGCGCGCCCACGCCCATGTGGCCAGGAGGACACCGGCGCCTCGCCAGCGGGCGGGGGGCCCGTGGAGACCGCCCTTGTGCAATGGCGGGTTAGCGCGGAAGCGAGTCGGCGCACACGGCTGTGGGCAAGACACGGGGTGGCTCACGAGGCGGCCACGGGCGTCTCGCCATGGCCGTGCGCGCCATGTCCGGGCGATGGGGCGCTCCGCGCGCCGCTCACGCCCATGTGACCGAGGAGGACTACCGGCGCCAGCGCGGCGGCAGAGTAGCCGTTGGGCCGCCCTTGTGCGAGAGGGTTAGCGGAACCACCTCACCGTGGTCGGCGGGGGACCGAACGCACACGCCGCCAGCGACGATTCGGTGGCGGTGGTAGGCGGCGCCCTGCTTCTGCCTGAGCCACTGCCCAGCCGGCTCGGTCAGGTGCCCACGCAGCCACCCGGATGATGCCATGGCACGTGTGAGCCATGTCGAGCGAAGGGGTGAGCCCGCGCCCTCCCCCACCACGCCCATGTTGCCCAAACATATCTCCACCCCCTACTATGCACCGCAAAACATCCGCCCAGAGGCAGCCCCAGGGGGTACAAAGGGTCTACGAGACCCCCTTTTTGATAAAGGCGGTTAACCTCATTTACGCAAAACTAGTCCTTTTCGAACCCGTCGTCCCGAGCCACGCCCACGGCGAGACCACGAGGCAAAGTTTTTCTCGGTAATGACGGTCAGACCCGAAGTTTTCTCGGTAACATGCCCCGTTATGGCAGAGTTTTTCCTGAGGCCATTAGGCACGCTGGACAGGTTTTCTGGGCCATTAGGCAAGTTTTCTAGAGCCATTGGTGGCGGGGGCAAGTTTTCTGAGGCCATTGGTGGCGGGGGGCTAGTTTTTCTAGGCCATTGGGCACAGCCCGGGGAGCAGGTTTTTCTGGGCCATCGGTCGTGGCAGGGACAAGTTTTTCTAGGCCGTTCGGTGGCGCGAGGCAGGATTTTCTGGAGCCATTGGGCGGCGCGGGGCAAGTTTTTCCTGGGCCATTGGGCAGTCGGGGCTCGACGGAGGCGGTCGGAGCTTCAGCGGAGTCCGGCCCGGCCGGTGGCCGGCGGTGAGTGGCCAGCCCACGGCCACTGCCGGTGGCCCGGCCCACGCCTTGGCGGCGGGTGAGTGCCGTCTTGGGCGTGTGACGGCGGCGTGGCAGCTGCGCCGCCCATGGGGAAAATAGTGCCTTCTCCTTATATAACTTGCAAACATCCTTGAGCAACCCGGGGTACATGGGTCTCTGAGACCCCCTTTTTACGGGCAGCTCGTGTGCATGTTACCGTGGCGTGGCCTCGGCGGTGGCCGCCCTGCGATGGCGCCCAACTCCTCTAATCTCTCAATCCACTGGTGCGTTTTTGATGAAACTTCACCCTTGGGGGATTTCTATGATGTCAAATTCATCCGCGATGGTCCCACGGCGAGATTCCAAAGTCGACCGGTAGCCGGTCCGAGCGGTGACGCATACTCCCGATCAAGCGTCGGCTACGAGCATCCAAAAATCCGTGAAACTTCGCGAGGGGTTTCATGTGATGCTAAACGATGGGGCGGGGGCACCGACCGAGGATGCATGCCGTCGGCCGGGATGACCCGGCGGCCCAGTGCACCGTCCGGGCAGACTGCCGCGATCAGTCCCATCCGTCCTCCCTCCCTCCCTCCTTCTTCTTCTTCTTCTTAAATTTATATATGGGTACCCTTGCATCACGGTCTCCGTCGATGGCCCGTTATTCCACGGCGGCATAGCGAGCTACGCTTTGCACCTACATCCGTTGGGGAGAGGTGTCCTCCCCCTACTATACTACTGATACATCAGGCCCATGGCAGCCGAGGGTCAAAGTGCCCTGAGACCCCCCTAGAATGGCCACTAACCCCATTTTCGAGAATGTGGTGCCATACCGACCACCTTAACCGTCGGGCAGGTTTTTCTAGGACATTGGGCATGGGCGGGGCCAAGTTTTTCTAGGCCATTGGGCGGTGCGGAGACAAGTTTTCCTGGGCCGTTGGGCGTGGCAGGGGCAAGTTTTTCTAGGCCGTTCGGGGCGCGCGGCGCAAGCTTTCTGGGCCATTAGGCACTTGCGGGAGCAAGATTTTTCTGAGCCATTCGGCACGTCGGGGGCTCGCGGAGGCCCGGCCGGGGCTGCTTGCGGAGCCGGCGGCGATAGCCGTCCCACCCGACCACTGCGGTGGTAGCGACCCACCGCCCACCGTGCGGGTGGTCTTGGGTGTCGCGTGCGCAGTGGCGGGGCGTAGCAGCGCGCCCATAGGCGCATGCGCGCCATGGGGAAAAAGTGCCTTCCCCTATATAACCTGCCAAAACATCCCGCCAAAAGGCAACCCGGGGTACAAAGGGTCTGCGAGACCCCTAGAGGCTGCTCACTTTGCTCGCGTTCTGCGGCGCGGGCTGGCAGGTAGCGGTGCGCCGCTGCGATGGCGCTCGACTCGGTAATCTCCCAATCCCACTCGTGTGTTTTTATGAAACTTCATCCACAGGGGTTTCGATGACCAAAATCCATCTGCGATAGTCGAGGAGATTCGAAAGTCGACCGACCGCCCGATCCGACGGCGCGCATACTCCCCGATCAGCGTTGACTACAATCATCCAAAAATCGGTGAAACTTTGCGGGTGGTTTTCATGTGTGCCGAGATGATGGGCGGGCGGCGCATCTGCGAGATGCTCGCCGTCGCCCGGGGCGGCCCGGCGGCCCGGCGGCGCCGGCGCGGCGTCCACGGCGGGACGGGCGCGCTCGTGTCATCTCAGCGATCCCACTAGTGCGTTTTTGATGAAACCTCACCCTTGGGGTTTTTATGATGATAAATCCATCGCGATGGTCCCATGGCGAATTCCAAAGTCGACCGAGCCGGCCGTCCGGCGCGACGCATACTCCCGTCGAGACATTGGCTCACGGTCATCCAAAAATCCGTGAAACTTCGCGGGCGGTTTTACATGTGATGCCAGCGATGGGGCGGGGGCGCGGGCAGGATGCGCCCGTCGCCAGACGGCCCGGCGGCGCCGGCGCGATACGTGCCATCTCCCGATCCACTCGTGCGTTTTTCATGAAACTTCACCCCTTGGGGTTTTTATGATGACAAATCCATGCGCGATGGTCCAGCGGTGAAAGTTCCCAAGTCGGCCGACCACGGCAGTCCGGCCCTGACGCATAGTCCCCCGATTGAACATTGGCTACGATCATCCAAAATCCGTGAAAATTCGCCCGGGGTGTTTTCATGTGATGCTAAACGATGGTGCGGGGGCGCCGGGCCGGGATGCAGCCGTCGCCTGGCGGCCCGAGCGTCGCCCGGCGTGGCGTCCACGGCGGGGCGAGGCGCTCCGTGTCATCTCCCGATCACTCGTGCGGCGTTTTTGATGAAAAATCACCCTTTGGGGTTTTTTATGATGACAAATCCATACGTGATGGTCCCCGCAGCGAATTCCAAAGTCGACGACGGCCGTCGCCGACGCTCGACGCATACTCCCGATTAAACATTGGCTACGGTCGGCCAAAATCCGTGAAACTTCTCTCGGGGGTATTCATGTGATCAGCTAAACGATGGGGCGGGCGCGCGGGCGAGATACCGCCGTCGCCCGGGCACGACCCCGGCGGCTGGCGGCGCTACGTGCCATCTCCCGATCACTCATGCATTTTTATGAAACTTCACCCACAGGGTTTTTCTATGATGACAAATCCATCCGCGATGGTCCGGGGTGAATTCAAAGTCGACTTACCGCCCGTCGAGCGGCGGCGCATACTCCCGATCGAACATTGGCTACGGTCATCCAAAAATCCGTGAAACTTCGCCGGGGGTTTTCGAAAATGACGTAAGCGATGGGGCGGGCGCCGGACCGGGATACCGCCCGTCGCTGCAGTGCAGCCCCGGCCCGCGCGGCGTCCGACGGCGGGGACGGGCGGCTCCGTGTATCTCCCGATCCACTCGTGCGTTTTTGATGAAACTTACGCCCTTAGGGGTTTTATGATGACAAATCCATCCGGGATGGTCCAGCGGCGAATTCAAAGTCGACCGACCGGCCGTCCGGCGCCGACCCATACTCCCGATCGAACATTGGCTACGGTCATCAAAATCCGTGAAACTTGCAGGGGGTTTTCATCGTGATGCTAAGCGATGAGGCGGGCGCCCAGGGCGGGATGCCACCGTCGAGCGAGGCGGCGGGCGCCCGGCGCGCCATCCCTGGCAGAGACGAGGCGCTCCGTGCCATCTCCCGATCCACTCATGTGTTTTTCATGAAACTTTGTCCCTTGGGGTTTTTTATGATGACAAATCCATCCGCGATGGTCGGCAAGTGGCAGTCCGGCAGCGAGCGCATACTCCCGATCGAACATTGGCTACGGTCATCCAAAATCAATGAAACTTCACCTGAGGGGTTTTCATGTTATGTCAAACGATGGGGCGAGACACGGGCGGGATGCCGCCCTCGCCGGGCGGCCCGGAGCGGCCCCCTCTGACGGGGCCGGGCGCGCTCCGTGTCATCTCCGATCCACTCATGCGTTTTTGATGAAACTTAGCGCCCTTTGGGGTTTTTATGATGACAAATCCATCCGCGATGGTCCGCGGTGAGATTCAAAGTCGACCGACCCGGCCGTCCCAGCGCCCGGCGCATACTCCCGATCGAACATTGTCTCACGGTCATCCAAAAATCGCTTGAAACTTCACCGAGCGGTTTTCATGTGATGCCAAATGATGGGGCGGGGTGCTTAGGGCGAGGATGCGGCTGTCGCCCGAGACGACCCGAGGCGCCGTAGCGACATCACCCTATCACTGCAGGCGGCGCTCCGGCCGGGACGCCATGATCGCAGCGTGCGAACCCGCCAAATGTTTGCCGGCGGCATTTTCGTTAGATGCCAAGCCATGCGGGCGTGGGCTCGACCCGTTGTGCTGCTCGGCGCCCGGTAGCGACTGTCGCCCGATCAATGAAATGTGGATCTCGATGGATCGTGGCGGCAAAGGCCACTCTCGCCACTTACAATGCCGTCAGCGTATTTAAGTAGATGCGCAGAAAGTTCGACCGCGCTTCGCCCAGCGGCGGTCGGCCGTGGTGGCGGCGCACTGTGACTGCGGGCCCGTGGGGGCAGCGTGGTCCCCTCTGCGGGTCGGGGGTTCGGGCGGCGGGGTGTGGCGCCCTGCCCTAGCTTGGATTCTAGCTTAGAGGCGTTCAGCCATAATCCTCTCGTACTAGGTTGAATTACTATGGTGGCGCGGTCGTCGATGGGATAAAAACTAACTTTGTCTCACGACGGTCTAAACCCGACTCACGTTCCCTATTGGTGGGTGAACAATCCAACACTTGGTGGTCTACGCTTCATAATGATAGGAAGAGCCGACATTGAAGGATCAAAAAAAGTAGCGTCGCTATGAGCGCTTGGCGCCGCAAAGCCGAGTTATCCACAGTGGTAACTTTTTGACACCTCTAGCTTCAAATCCCAGAAGAGACTAAAGGATCGATAGGCCACGCTTTCACGGTTCGTATTCATCTTTGGAAATCATAATCAAGCGAGCTTTTTACCCTTTTTGTTCCACGCGAGATTTTACGTTCTCGTTGAGCTCATCTTAGGACACTGCGTTATCTTTTTAACGGATGTGCCACTGACCAAACTCCCACGACAATGTCTTCCACGCGGATCGGCCTTGTACATGGAGCCAAAAGGAGGCGAGCCCGCCTCCGGTCCCACGGAATAAGTAAAAATAACGTTAAAAGTAGTGGTATTTCACTTCCGCCCGAGGGCTCCCACTTATCCTACACCTCTCAAGTCATTTCACAAAGTCGGACTAGAATCAAGCTCAGCGGGGTCTTCTTTCCCGCCCGATTCCGCTAAGCCCGTTCCCTTGGGTCGTGGGTTCGTTGGATAGTGAGCGAGGGATGAGTGGGAATCTCGTTAATCCATTCATGCGCATCACTAATTAGATGATTAGGCATTTGGCTACCTTAAGAGAGTCATAGTTACTCCCGCCGTTTACCCGCGCTTGGTTGAATTTCTTCACTTTGACATTCAGAACACTGGACAGAAATCACATTGCGTGAGTGATAAGTGCTTGAGTGAACATGTTTTTATGCATGTTTTACATACATTGAGCATCATATTTTATACGGTTTATGTCTCATTTTGTGTATTGGGTGTTCTTTTATGCATGTAGGTTGTGAAGGCATTGGGATTTCAAAAGGGAGCGAAGATAGGCTATTATGGCATAATATTGGGAGTTCTTGTACAAAATCAAGTTGGAAGACACAAGAGGAGTTAGTGTATGAGGAGATGTGTGCCAACTTCCATAGTTTTTTTGCAAGCCAAGTTATTAATGGAAGGGCACAAAGGCGAGCCATGTCTCCACATTCCTCCTCTTTGTAAAGATTTCAAGACCTTTCAAGGCAGCATTGATGAAGGAAAAAGCCGTATAGCCTACCATATGATCGTGTGCCCGATCGTGTGGCCTTAAGAGGAGAATGTTTATCGTCTATGGCGAAATTCTGTGCGATTCTGCGTGGAAATTCCTGTCACGGAAAATTCCTGCGAGCGGCGTGGGGGCACGTGGCGAGACAGCGTTGTGAGGCTATAAATACACCTTTTGGCGATTCTAAAGGGACTTTTGCGGAGCTTTGAGCATAGACATTGAGAGAGAGCGGCTAGGGGTTTGAGGAGAAGGTCTTCGCAGATTGATGAGGGAGTTCTTCACCAACTTTGATAGATTCCTTCTGCGTCATAGCATTTTGGGGAGCCATTGGCAACCCTAGCTTGGAGAGGAATCCTTCAAGGCGTAGAACTACCAATCAAAGGCCAATCCGCGTGAATTCGGGGGTTTTTCTCTATGGGTTTTATTGCTTTTCATTGTATTCATTATTGTTTTGTAACTAGGCCCATGGAGGGCTAAACCCTAGTAGAGTATTTGGGCATGTGAACCCTAAGATTTATATTTTTGGATTGATTCTCTTAATGTTTCTAGTTAATCCGAGTTCTCTTGAGTTTTTAATCTTGTGATTTAATTGCTTGCTAGTGTTGTTAATCCTTGTGGTTGATTTACATTGCATGATTTAATACTTTAATGTGTGAGGTCTCCATTAGAGTTAGATTTCCAAGATTAAAAGAGGGTTGAGAGGGTGAGCCTTGAGATGGAGGGTGTCCCCTTTCCATTTCGATTGAGTGTTTCCTATCTCCGTATTCCATATTCTCTTTGCAACCATATTTGGTGTGAGGCGTGAGATTGCTCGATTTCTCCGCGGGACCTTGTAGGGGTTAGGATCCTTGCGGGGAATTAGGGGTTGGATCTACATTTAGGGAATCGGTTTCACTCTTAGGTTTCCTTAGAGCATATTACGGTCATATGGGGTGTGAAGTGTTGAGATTGGTCGATTTCTCCACGGGACCTTGTAGGGGACTAGTGCCTTTTTGCTTGGAGACAAGGATTGGTTATCGTTGGACTACCTCGACTCATTAGACTCGATTCTAGAGCATTTAGTGAATCTTGAGCTTTAAAAGAAGATCTTAGGGGATCATTGCCCGAATACCTCATCCTTAGTGATTGAGACTCTTCTACTTTATTTCTTGCATACTTGTTTGCTTTTGCTTGCAATTAGTTTCACTTCATTACATTAACGATTCCGACTAGATAATTGAGAAGTGGTTATTACTAGTACTTCCGTTCACTGTGGATTCGACTACCCGACTCACCGGGGTAATTATTACTCGACACCCGTACACTTGCGGTTTTACTGCGCATATTCGGACGTGTCAAGTTTTTGGCGCCGTTGCCGGGGATCGGGATATTAGGAACACTAGGACTTGATTACTTTAGTCATTCACATTTTTTTTTTCTTTTGCTTTTCTATCTCACACTTCTCTCTTCCGCATTTCTCGTTATTTTGTACCCTTGTTTCTTTCTCCTTATTAAGTGAGCGAGTGATTCTTGGTTTTCTTTATATTTCGGGACAATGTTGGATGAAGCATTGCTAATGGAGACAATAAAAGGGGCAAATGGCATCTAATGAGAAAAAAGATAGAACAAGTTGTAGCATACCTAGACTCGAGCAAGCTATATGATGAGGGTTTTGGGGTTTGAGGACAGCCGAAGTGCAGGGAGATAGTTCAAGGACATGGAATATCTTATCAAGGGGCTGAATTGTCGAGCACTGTTAGAAGACTTGACAAGTCGCATTTATGTCTTTAAGAATGGAGCTGAAAATAAACTAGCAGAAGTCTCCATATCTATTTCAAGGAAGTTACCAGCTGGGTCAATTGGGCTGAATCCGAGGACAAGTGATGAAGATGAGACCATCGGTTGTGTTGAATCAATATCGATCAATTGAGGGTTTTGTAATTTGGATGACCGAGTAAATGATGAAGATGTTTTGGGGGACCTTGGTGTGAGTGAGCTAGTGCGAGGGAGGTAATTGAGGAAGGGAGTCGAAGACACCTCGCATGAGGGTTTGAAGAAATCGATCGGGAAACAAGCAAGCGGGGGGTGCGGCAGGTCGGGTGGAAGAACCCCACTGAGTTAGAGCTGAAAACATTACGGAACATTTTGGAGTATGCATTCCTCGTGCTGGGTCAAAGTTGCCGGTGATCATTGCTTCAAATCTTCGCCGGGCAAAAAGAAGAAACTTGTCACCATGTTGAAGTTGCACAAAAAGCAGACCATAGCTTGGAAAATCTCAGATATCAAGGGGAATAAATCTTTCCTTTTTGCACTCACAAGATTTTGATGGAAGATAATTACAAAAACCAGTGATTCAACCTCAGCGAAGACTAAACCCGAATATGAAAGAGGTGGTAAAAGCGGAGGTTTTTGAAACTTCTAGATGCGAGGGAATTATTTATCCCATTTCGGATGAGTGCTTGGGTGAGCCCAACACAAGTGGTACACCAAGAAGGATGGCATGATCGAGTGGTTAAAAAATGAGCAAAATGAATTAATTCAGAGCAAAACGATGTGAGGATGTGGCGAGTTTGCATTGATTATCGGAGATTGAATGATGCCACAAGGAAGGATCACTTTCCATTGCCATTCATTGATCAAATGTTAGAGAAACGATTAGGCTGGCCACAAATTTCTATTGTTTTTCTAGATGGTATGTCGGGATATTTTTCAAATTCCAATTGCCCCGAGGACCAGAGAAAACAACCTTTTATGTCCTTTTTGGTACTTTTGCTTATAGGCGGAATGCCATTCGGACTTTATAGCACCTCCGCTACCTTCAAAGATGTATGGCAGCTATTTTTGACGACTTGGTAGAAGATGTAATGGAGGTTTAATGGATGATTTTTCGGTTTTGGGAAATTCTTCGAGACATGCTTGAAAAATTTTGAGAAGGTGCTTATCACGATTGATGAAGAGGCAATTTGGCTTTGAATTGGAGAAATGCCACTTCATGGTCCAGAGGGATTGTTCTTGGTCATAAAATTTCTAGCCAAGGAATTGAAGTTGATCGAGACGCAAAAATCGAAACCATCGAAAAACTACCTCCTCAACTAATGTCAAGGCAATTAGGAGTTTCTTGGGCCATCACGAGGGTTTCTATCGTCGATTCATCAAGATTTTTGAAAATAGCTCGACCGTTGACCAAGTTGTTGGAGAAAGATGTCCCATTTGAGTTTAATGATGCTTGTTTGCTTGCCTTCAACATTTTAAAGAAAAAACTTCGTACAAGCACCAATCCTTATCTCTGCAGTTGGAACCTTCCCTTTGAACTTAGTAATGTGATGCTACAGTGATCATGCTAGAGTAGAGGGCTGTTCTGGAGCCAAAGAAAAGATAAACATTTTTCAGCCCATTTATTATCACGAGCAAGAGTTTGACAAGTGCCCAAAGAGAACTACACAACTACGGAGAAAGGAATTGTTGGTACATGTAGTTTTTGCATTTGACAAATTCAGATCATACCTCATTCTTTCACAAGTGGTTGTCTTCACCGGATCATTCGGCTACGCTATCTAATGAACAAATCTGATCGCGAAGCCAAAGGCTGATTCGTTGGGTATTATTCTGCGAGGAATTTGATGTTGAGATTAGGGACAAGAAAGGGGTCTGAAAATGTGGCTGCAGATCACCTTTCTCGACTTGAAGGTGTAGAAGAAGAAGGGTCATGGGAAGATTGACATTAATGATGCGTTTTCACGAGGGAGCATTGTATAATCTGCAGGGAAATTTCAGAAGTTGATACCCGTGGTTCGCCCGATTTAGCCAATTATTTATCGAGAAAGTTCTACCTAGAGGATTTTCTTTTCAACAAAGGAAGAAATTCTTTGCCGACTTGAAAGCATTTTTCTTGGGAGGATCCTTATCTTTTCGAGGATATGTGCGAGACCATATCGATGCGAAGATGTGTCTCACAAAAAGAAGGATGGGATATTTTTAGCTCATTGTCACTCAGGGACCGGTGGGTGGTCATTATGCTTCAGGAGAAACGGCCGAAAAGGTCACGGCGACCGGTTTTTATTATTAGCGTTATTTCAAGATGCAAGACAATTTGTACAATGTTGTGATAGTTGCCAAGAACGGGGAATTTGTCTAAACGTGATGAGATGCCGCAAAATCCAATGCAGTTTTGTGAGGTTTTTGATGTATGTGGGGATTGATCGACTTTATGGGGCCATTTTCCTAGCTCAATGGGGAATCGTTATATCTTGGTGCGATGGACTATGTGTCTAAGTGGGTTGAGGCTCAAGCTCTTCCCTACAAATGATGCTAGAGCGGTAGTCAAATTCCTCAAGAAATTGTTCACTCGGTTCGAGGACACCTAGGATCATCATAAGTGATCGAGGGACTCACTTTTTGCAATGCACAACGAGAAAATTCTGAAAAGATATGGAGTGAACCATCGTCTTGCTACTCCGTATCATCCAAACAAGTGGGACAGGTGAGGTAACCAATAGAGAGTTGAAGAGAATTTTTGTCCAAGTCGGTGGAGCACGGTCGGAAGGATTGGTCGGGAAAGATTAGATGACACGTTGTGGGCATACCGGACAGCATACAAAACCCGGTGGGGACCACACCCATATAACTTAGTCTATGGGAAAGCATGCCATCTACGGTAGAACTTGAGCACAAAGGCATATTGAGGCGATTAAAGCAATGAATTTCAGCCTTTCCGGGCTGGTGACCAAAAGTTGCAATTGAATGAGTTAGATGAATGGCGTTTGAGAGCTTATGAAAATGCACGAATCTACAAAGAAAGGATACGTCTATGGCATGATAAGCACATTAGACTGCACTAAGGACTTCAAAGTAGGTGATCAGTGTTACTCTTCAATTCTCGATTGAAGTTATTCCGAAACTAAAGTCAAGATGGTCAGGGACCATTTTGAGGGTCACTCAAGTATTTCAACACGGCGCAATCGAAATCACTCCACCCGGGAGAGGGAACCTTCAAAGGTAAATGGACATAGGTTAAAACCTTACTTTGAGGAGAGGTGCAAGATGCTAATAAAGGGTTTTTCCATCTTTATGATCCACCATGAGGTAAGGATAGGTACGTCAAGCTTAGTGACGTTAAACAAAGCGCTTCTTGGGAGGCAGCAAGTTTTTAGTTAGTTTTTAGACTTGAAATTTAATTTCTGCGATAATAATTTCATGAGTGTGTGCCTTGATTAATTTTTGTTGACTGCTGGTGTTTTCATGAAATTTTTCGGTGATATGCATTATTTTTCATGTGTATGACATGGTTTAGGGTGTTTCCAATGTTAAATGTTGAACAGTTGGTGTCAATTTGGAGTTTTAGGCCCTTAGTGGACTGTCTGCAGAGTCAGCGACACGCGGCGCGTGGAATTCCAGCGGTGCGTGTCTGATGCTACGCAGGGGGTGGCAAATCCACACCCCCATGTGCCTATAAGAATGTGAAGGGGCACTATTCATCATCTTCCATTTTTAAAAGAACCCTTTCATCTTCCATTTTTCACTCCTATAAAACTCAAGTTTTGATCTCTAAAACCATTTGTTTTCAATTCCTTGGGGATTAGAAGTGATTTGCGGAGTTTGCACGATTTTTCTTCTCAATTTGCTCCAGTGAGCTCTCACTTTCTCCCACACCTTTCCATGTTCTTCAAAGGTCATTTTCATGGAGTTTTTCATGGTATTTGTGTGCTATTTTTCATAGGAAATCATGTTAGACACCTAATGGATGCTTGAGAATGATTTATGTAGGCGTAGGAGCCCAACTCCGTGCGAGCTCGCGGTCAGGGCGCCAGCCTGGGCAGTGGCTTGCCCTGCGCCCGCGATGGGCGACACGTAGCGCAGCCTGAGACCCGCGCCGCGTGGCTATGGCCGAGCGCGACCCGACCATGCGCCCGGCGTGGGCGGGGCGCGGCATGTGACTGGTGGCCACGCGCCACAGCGACTGCCGCGCACCGTGCAGGCACGGCGAGCCATGCCAGCGGTCGGCCGCAGCCCCCTAGCCCGACCAGCGCGCGTGGCGGCCGTGCTGTTGCCGTAGCGACTGCGCGCCCGCGTGGCTCGCCCACGCGGGCGGCATCCCCAGCCGAGCGAGCCCGCGCGCAGCGCAGCGTGGCCTGCTACTGCACCGCCAGCGTGGGGCAGACGAGGCCGAATGGCCCTGTTTTCCCTCCGACTCGCTGCCCTCGCCCGCGCGGTGCCACTATTTACTTGTATACATGCGAGGCCGATGTTTTTTGCGTTTTCTTCGTAGATATGGCACATGAGACAAGAGATTGGCTCGAAAGCGTCCTCGCCATGACGAGGAGCCGACTCCACCACCCGATGGTGGAATTCCCGACCCACGTTCATCAGCCAGCGGTTCGGCGTCTCGAGAATCTCAAGATTGGGCGATCCACGATTTATTGATGGGGACGCACTAGAGGATATTGGTCTTCTTTGAAGAGGGTCGAGAGAGCTAGTTAGTGTGGTTGGTTGGGACCGATTGCTTGCTATTCGAGGGAGCCCGTCGAGGCGAGATACCACCTTGGAGGTTCTTGCCTCGTTTTCCTTGATCGTGATGTAGTTGATACCGGTTTTGACACGGAGGATGCCATTTGTTTCGAGCCTTTAGGTCGGCCCGCATGGGATGTCTTTGACCCGAGTTCTCGATATATCTTGGGTTGCTCTGATCGGGACTATCTTGATACTACTCAGTACACGACTCCTCACCGATTACCCTCATGGTATCACTGCGGGCGAGGTTTTTCCATGATTTATGCGGTGGCCATCAATACTCTCTCGAGGCCCGGTCGAAGGCCTCTTGCCTCGCTCGACCGGCGCACGGGTACATTCACGCGATTCTCGGCCGGTCAGTGGCGGTCGGGGAGATAGTGCTTGGGATTTCGCCAGCGGGACAGATCTTTTGTACCTCCATTCCATGGTCCATGGGTCGCTCTCCACCTAGGATTTTGTGGTCGTCGATTACTTTTCGCCATCGAGGTGAGTACCTGCGGTTGGGAGCATTGTTCGCGGGACCCTATATCACTCATCTTATGTTCGAGATGGGTGCGATCCGCTCAGTCGGGGGCGAGGAGAGGTCGATGGCCCAATACCATTGGGTTTGGTTACTCTCCGTTTGATGGGCATTGTGAGACGTGCTGAGGCTCGGTGGATACGCACTAGTGGAGTCGTCATCGAGGAGCGGCGAGGGGAACTCTTCGAGGGCCACAGAGGCACCATGCTGCCGAGCCCGAGGGATCACCGAGGCGGCACGCAAGTAGCATCCATTGATCGAGTCATCCACCTCTCGAGTACACGAGCGCTGGCTCGACTCGAGAGCTGCCGTATGCTACCATCTTGGGAGGACCAGGTGCGGATTACGGACCGACTTGATCGTATTCAGCGAGACTCTGGCGAGGAGGTCTCATCCGGCTTACAGCTACCGGCGTCGCGCCCGGCCCCGGCCTGACTCGGATGCCGGCGCTTGAGGCGTCACATTCATGAGACTTTTTATTTTTATTCATTTTATGTTTTTATGTGTTTCATCTTTAGTTTGTGGACTTTTGTGCTCGAGAAAGGTTTCACCTTGAGGAGTTATCTTTATACTTCGTTTTGTTGTTGTTTGCATTCGTATTCCCTTTTTCTATTTTGTTGAGATTCTTGAACCCCTTGTATTCAAAGTGCGGTTTGCCTTGAGAGTGATGTTGTTGATGTTTTTAGTCATAGACACGATCCATGTGCTTTATTCCATGGTCGTGTGAGCTTCACAACCGTTACAACGTGCCCTTGAGATAGACTTCACCAAATGTCTATGAGGGATTCAGGGGAGTATTGTTTTAATTGCATTCCGCACACATGTTGCTTTCATTGATACTATTTTTGATTGTGCTTACATGTGTACATTGAGGGGCAATAGTACATCTTAAGTGTGGGGGAGGGGTTCACTTTATACATGACTTATACTTGTGTTTTCATGAGCATGCTCTTGTTGCTAATGAAGGTTCACCTTAGGGTTAAGAGTTTAATTCTTAGTTTTTGGAGGTTGTGAACATTAGATTTTATCATGCTTTAGTTTTCATCCAATTTTCTTGCATATTTTTGTCCGATTGCTTTTTGTGCACTGTTCTCGCTCATTAGACCTATGAAGACTCTAGTTCATTATGTTTGGGACTTTAGTGTGCTAGTTTTAGAGAGAGAGGAGAAAAAGAAAATGGAGATTGTTTGTTGTTTGTACATAGAGTTGTGGAAAGAGCTACCACCCATGATGTATGTAGCTACTCTCATAAGTCGGATACTTGTTATGCCCTAATGAGAGAAAAGAGCTATCTCATGGGATGTGTGAAAGCTACCATCCTTAGTAGAAAGAGCTACCACCTCGAAAGTGTGAAAGCCACTCGGGAGGCATTTTGGGAAAAGGGGCTACCTTAGAGGATTGTGTGAAGCTACTACTTTTTCTTTTTGTTCATAAATAAGTCCCGTTTTCATAAAAACTTAGTAGTGGACATAGTGTTGACATGAGTTGAGCTTTTCACACACACACGCGTCGGTTTTATCATATTCATTTTTATTGGATTGTTTGCTAGGGCATTGATTGTTTTTTCTAATGTTTTATTTTTCTCCATAACTTTAGAATTTCATTCTTGTACCCTCTTGGTGAACCTAAGATATCACTTCTCTTTTCTTCCCATGAGTTTAATGTTTAATTTTGCTTGAGGGGCAAGCAAAGGCTTAAGTGTGGGGAGTTTGATAAGTGCTTGAGTGAACATGTTTTTTTATGCATGTTTTACATACATTGAGCATCATATTTTATACGGTTTATGTCTCATTTACGTGTATTGGGTGTTCTTTTATGCATATAGGTTGTAGAAGGCATTGGGATTTCAAAAGGGGAGGCGAAGATAGGCTATTATGGCATAATATTGGGAGTTCTTGTACAAATCAAGTTGGAAGACACAAGAGGGAGTTACGTGTATGAGGAGATGTGCCAACTTCCATAGTTTTTGTAAGCCAAGTTATTAATGGAAGGGGCACAAAGGCAGCCATGTCTCCACATTCCTCCTCTTTGTAAAGATTTCAAGACCTTTCAAGAGCGCATTGATGAGAAGGAAAAGCCAGTATAGCCTACCATATGATCGTGTGCCCGATCATTGTGGCCTTTAAGAGGAGAATGTTTATCGTCTTGTGGCGATGCAGCAAATTCGTTCACGCGTGGAAATTCCGTGCGACGTACAGCGCGTCGCGTGAAAAATCACCCGCGGCGGCGTGGGGGCGCGTGAGCAGAGCGCGTTGTGAGGCTATAAATACACCTTTTTGGCCGATTCTAAAGGGACTTTTTGCGGAGCTTTGAGCATAGACATTGAGAGAGGCGGCTAGGGGTTTGAGGAGAAGGTCTTCGCCGATTGATGAGGGAGTTCTTCACCAACTTTGATAGATTCCTTCGTCGTCACGTAGCATTTTGGGGAGCCATTGGCAGCCTAGCCGGAGAGGAATCCTTCAAGACGTAGAACTACCAATCAAGGCCAATCCAGCGATAGTCGAGGGGTTTTCTCTATGGGTTTTATTGCTTTTCATTGTATTCATTATTGTTTTGTAACTAGGCCCATGGAGGGCTAAACCCTAGTGGGTATTTGGGCATGTGAACCCTAAGATTTATATTTTTGGATTGATTCTCTTAATGTTTCTAGTTAATCCGAGTTCTCTTGAGTTTTTAATCTTGTGATTTAATTGCTTGCTAGTGTTGTTAATCCTTGTGGTTGATTTACATTGCATGATTTAATACTTTTAATGTGTAGAGGTCTCCATTAGAGTTAGATTTCCAAGATTAAAAGAGGGTTGAGAGGGTGAGCCTTGAGATGGAGGGTGTCCCCTTTCCCTTTTCGATTGAGTGTTTCCTATCTCCGTATTCCATATTCTCTTTGCAACCATATTTGGTGTGAGGCGTGAGATTGCTCGATTTCTCCGCCGGGACCTTGTAGGGGGTTAGGATCCTTCGCCGGGGAGTAGGGGTTGGATCTACATTTAGGGAATCGGTTTCACTCTTAGGTTTCCTTAGAGCATATTGCGGTCATATGGGGTGTGAAGTGTTGAGATTGGTCGATTTCTCCCATCTGGGACCTTGTAGGGGACTAGTGCCTTTTGCTTGGAGACAAGGATTGGTTATCATTGGACTACCTCGACTCATTAGACTCGATTCTAGAGCATTTAGTGAATCTTGAGCTTTAAAGAAGATCTTAGGGGGATCATTGCCCGAATACCTCATCCTTAGTGATTGAGACTCTTCTACTTTATTTCTTGCATACTTGTTTGCTTTGCTTGCAATTAGTTCACTTCATTATATTAACTGATTCCGACTAGATAATTGAGAAGTGGTTATTACTAGTACTTCCGTTCCCTGTGGATTCGACTACCCGACTCACCGGGTAATTATTACTTCGACACCCGTACACTTGTGGTTTACGCATGCATATTCGGATGTGTCAAGTTTTTGGCGCCGTTGCCGGGGAACGGGATATTAGGAACACTAGGACTTGATTACTTTAGTCATTCACATTTTTCTTTTGCTTTTCTATCTCACACTTCTCTCTTCCGCATTTCTCGTTATTTTGTACCCTTGTTTCTTTCTCCTTATTAAGTGAACAGTGATTCTTGGTTTTTCTTTATATTTCAGGACAATGTTGGACGAAGCATTGCTAATGGAGACAATAAAGGGGCAAATGGCATCTAATGAGAAAAAGATAGAACAAGTTGTAGCATACCTAGACTCGAGCAAGCTATATGATGAGGTTTTGGGGTTTAGGACAGCCGAAGTGCAGGAGATAGTTCAAGGACATGGAATATCTAATCAAGGGGCGAGATTGTCGAGCACATTGAAGACTTCGACAAATGCTGCATTTTATGTCTTTTAAGAATGGAGCTGAAAAATAAACTAGCGAAGTCTCCATATCTATTTCAAGGGAAGTTGCAAGCCGGGTCAATTGGGCTTTGAATCCAGAGACAAGTGATGAAGATGAGACCACTCGGTTGTGTTGAATCAATATCGTTAATTGAGGTTTTGTAATTTGGATGACCGAGTAAATGATGAAGATGTTTTTGGGGGACCTTGGTGTGAGTGAGCTAGTGCGGGGAGGTAGTGAGGGAAGGAGTCGAAGACACCTCGCAAGGGTTTGAAGAAATCGATCGGGTTGCCGGCGGCACAGCGGGTTGGGGCGGGACCCGTGACCCGACCCTCGAGCAAATCCTTTTTCGAGAAATTCGGATCCGTTTTTGCCACTTCCCTTGCCTACATTGTTCCATCGGCGGAGGTTGTTCACCTTGGAGACTGATGTGGTTATGATCTGTACAAGGCGTGGGCGGCTTTTCGGTCCTCCAGTTTTTCGCAGGCGCCGAAAGCGCCACGGACACCGCGTGACGTCGCGGTGCTCTTCCGGCCGCTGGACCCTACCTCCGGCTGAGCCATTTCGAGGTGGGCGGGCCGTTAAGCGAGAATAGATAACTCTCCCAGCCTCGCCCGGTGTCTCAGGACTCCTAGCGTCACGCGTCAACCGCCCGTCTCTGCTCGGAAATTTTAACACTGATTCCCTTTCGGAGCTCGCGTCGCGAGCGCGCTCTGAGCGAGGCCTCCCCGTCCCTTAGGATCGGCTAACCCGTGTGCAAGTGCCGTTCATGGAGCGTTTCCCCTATCCCGGCCTTCAAAGTTCTCATTTGAATATTTGCTACTACCACCAAGATCCGCATCGGCGCTCACGCCGGGCTCGTGCCCGGGCTTCGCGTGCACGCGCCTCTCCTACTCGCCGGGGCATGGCGCTCACCCTGATGGCCGGGTGTGGGTGCG